>NW_017307561.1:102906-125344 GCF_000935625.1 Nanorana parkeri
GAAACAGACCATCCGCAAGCAAACCGTCCTCCTCAATCTGGGATCTCTTCAACTCTGAACAGGGATCCCTTTATCTGGGGCTGGCATGGAGGGGCCGGATAGAAAGGGTTAACCTGTATTGAATTGAATCCTATGGCAAAGTGGTCTATAGCTGCATGGGGGCTTTAGAAAAAGAAACAAAGCATGTGACTTCTATACCGAGGGTGACTTGAGGTCTTCCAGTTCACAAACCACTGAATTTGCAAATTCCTCCATGATTGGACGCATGAAGGGGGAATCTGAATATTCGGAGAACATGTTATGTGACCCGGTAATAGGGGACCCTCAGGCCAGTCGCTCTGTTCATTTAATGATCCGCCTGTGTATGTTATGCAAGGACTCGTATTAGTACATAGAGTACAAACTACGTGAATGTTGTCATCTGAGGAGAACGTCTCGTTAACTCTCTGCCGCAGCACAAGACTGCCAGGTATTACGGATCACTGGCCGGCAAAAAGTCTTAGGGGCTCGTCCACGCCATGGGCAGCGAGCTGCGCTTTTCTGCATGGGATCATGGCAGGTCAAACCAATGGTTTTCTATGAACCCTATTCACACAACCACATTGTGCAGCATGTATACATTTTACCCCAATGCACATCGACGCAGGTCAACGCACTGTACAGCAAAGAAATGGTAATTAGTTTGAACATTTAAGGGAATAAGACGGAAAAATGATGAGCAATAGATAACATTACAATGCATGCATGAAAATGCAACGCAACATGCAAGAAAAGGGATGTAAACCTGCATGAAACGGGAGGAATTTATCAAAACTGGAGCAGACAGAATCTGAAGCAGTTGTCCATGGCAACTGATTAGCTTCTCTGTTTCGTTTTCAAAGCTTAACTGAACAAACTGGAGAGAAAAAAACTGGTTGCTATGGGCAACTGCTCCAGATTCTGTTTGCTCCAGTTTCTCCAACTCCCTTTACTTCCTGGGACTCTGGCACATGTGACTAGGACATGTGACTATGCACATCATCTCAGGGGAGGAAATGCCTTTCCCTGAGATTTCCCAGCAATGCTCTTCTGATGTAACCTTCCCAGGATGCAATGCTTGGGCACATACATCACTTATGCCCAAGAGGACCAGGAAGTGGAAAAACAATAGTTATAAGTAAAAGAAATATATGTTTAACTAATGGATGTAAGATGATTTGATATCAGCAGGCAGAGCTGCATGTTGATGTGATTTTTAGCTAAAGGAGGTAAAGGCCTGCTTTAAGGTTTGAAAATGAAACAGAGAAGCTGATTGGTTGCCATGGGCAACTGCTCCAGACTCTGTCTGCTCCAGTTCGAAAAATTCCCCTCAACGAGTTGGGTTTTTATGTGCACCATGGTGTGAACGGGCCTGAACAGAGGAGCACTATAAACCGGGCGAGGAGGTAAATGGTAACTGTTGCCCATGGCAACCAATAGGAAACTGAGATTCTTTTATAATAAGAAATGTACTAGAAACTGATTGGTTGCTTTGGGGAACACCTCCATGTGTATTTGATGAGGGAAAGACCTGTACAGTATAAGAATAGCAGATACAGATACGTACATCAATCTGATGCAGCCAGAGAGCAGAAATAACCTTCCCTTCTCTACCTAGTAGTAGCCAAGTGAAACTCCGTCAGCTCATGCACATGGGCAAAATACAAGCGTATGGGCATGCAGCGTAAAATACGCTTGTATTTGTGGCTCCTGGGAGCCCCATCCGCCGCATTGTTCTGTCCAGGGAACCAGAAAGCGCTGTACATAGGTAAATGTGTGTACACACTGCAACTGGCATTTGCACACCCATGGATGTAGAAACTTCCGCCCATGTGCATGTACTGACCAATACCGGCGTTTACATGCGTATAATGGCATAAAGCACTTTCTGTCTATATATTCCTATAGACAGAAAAACACAGCGGATGGGGCTCCAGGGCGCTGCAAATTCAGCCATATTTTACGCTGCAAGCCTGTATTTGTGTCATTGTGCACATTTTACCATACACGAGGTTTCCAGCTACTACTATGGCTGGAACACGCGGAAGTCGCCTAGCATATTGCACTTGTACTTTTTTGTGCAATGTGCGTTTTCGTGCAGCGCAGGTGTGAACAAGTTGCCTTAAAATGTATGGGTTTTTGTGTTTTGTACATTTCCGCACGTAAACACTAATGTGTGAACAGAGCATGACGTAGTCTTCACTCTGTGTACACAACAGGTATGGAAAGGCAATGAAACTTCTTATCATATTATTTCATCGATGAAAGAAATATGGAACATCTACGTCCATGAAAAGATAAACATGCGCGCACAGGAATAGGGCGAGCAGCTTTTACCTGCTTTGCTAATAGAATCTTCCCCAAGTATCCTCTGGTGAGGGTCACCTATTCTGAAGACATCAATCCCGGGACTTCATTACTAGTACCTGATCATGGCATGTTTAACAAATAATGTCTTATGTTTCCAAATAAGTCAAATATTTATAAATATAATCTTTTTTATTTTTATTTAGATAAATATAATATTTACTCAAACGGGTTTGATGATTTATAAATATAATATTTACTCAGTATAAATACTCCTGGAATACAGGTAGGACTTGTTGACACAATCTAAATCACATGGCAGTGAGACCTCCATTGGCCTGATATACATGTTTATACACACAGCCACTACTACTACTACCCTGTTTCCCTGAAAATAAGACCTACCCCGAAAATAAGACCTAGTACTATTTTTGGGAATTGCTAAAATATAAGACCTACCCCGAAAATAAGATCTAGTTGTGACCATTCCCAGGGCCGGTGGTGGAATAAGGGGGAACTTGAAGAGCCGTGGGAGAGGCAGGAGAGAATCAGCGGTGCCAACGAAGCCAGCGCCAGAAGAAGCAAGGTGGCACCGGAGGGAGCAGAGCCGCATAAGCCGATGCCTCCTCTAAAGCGCCAGCTCATGTCCGCCTGTGACACTCCGCCTGTGAGCAATCGATAGTGAAGTTGCGCTTCGCTCATTTCGCCCAGCGATTGGTTAGCAAATTGGTCTTGGAAAGGTACAGCACCCCTGATTGCCCTGATCACCATATTTTTGTACACGAATACATGTAGACTTTCTACATGAATAAGTGTGGATTGTTGTACATTAAAAACAAAAAAATAAGACCTACCCCGGAAATAAGACCTAGTGTGTTTTTTTGTGACAAAAAAATATAAGACAGTGTCTTATTTTCGGGGAAACATGGTATGTAGGCAGCAATACTAAAAAAGAGAATGACATGCAGCATGCCACAGACAGGACAGCAATGCAGATACACACACAGCACATATAAAGAGAACGTACAGCGCTATACAAGCACACATATAATTATAGACACACAGACTCGGCAGACACACGGCTATTTAAAGGAAACCTGTAGAGAGTGAAGTACGGGGGCTGCCATTGCTGAATGCTAGCTGCCTGCCTGTGATGCTGATCCTCTGGCTTCTATACTTTCTGAGTCGGTGACCAAGAAAAAAATATCAGGAAATCAGAGCAAATTCAAAAGTCCTCATCTGCCTGCTTGCTGCAAGAGGGTTATCTCTATATACAGCCCTGTGCCCTCTGATGATGAGTATTATCTCTCTATACAGCCCTGTGCCCTCTGATGAGTATTATCTCTATATACAGCCATGTGCCCTCTGATGATGAGTATTATCTCTCTATACAACCCTGTGCCCTCTGATGACTATTATCTCTATATACAGCACTGTGCCCCCTGATGATGAGTATCATCTCTCTATACAGCCCTGTGCCCTCTGATGATGAGTATTATCTCTATATACAGCCCTGTGCCCTCTGATGATGAGTATCATCTGTCTATATACAGCCCTGTGCCTTCTGATGATGAGTATTATCTCTCTATATACAGCCCTGTGCCCTCTGATGATAAGCATTATCTTTCTATATACAGCCCTGTGCCCCCTGATGATGAGTATTATCTCTCTATATACAGCCCTGTGCCCTCTGATGATAAGTATTATCTCTCTATATACAGCCCTGTGCCCTCTGATGATGAGTATTATCTCTCTATATACAGCCCTGTGCCTTCTGATGATGAGTATTATCTTTCTATATACAGCCCTGTTCCCTCTGATGATGAGTATTATCTCTCTATATACAGCCCTGTGCCTTCTGATGATGAGTATTATCTTTCTATATACAGCCCTGTTCCCTCTGATGATGAGTATTATCTCTCTATATACAGCCCTGTGCCCCCTGATGACTATTATCATATGTCAGTATCTCCTCCCAGCAGTGATGTCCTAGCCGGGTGCGGGGTCCCCGGGCAGCGGTCACGTGGTGGAGCCCCGGGTGGGATGCGTGTTACCTTAGTGCGGGAGGCTGAGGCTGGGTGCAGGCAGAGGCTGATGAGTAGAAGGGTGAGCCCGGGGGGGCGGCGGACAGACGAGCACATCCCTGTACTGCAGCTGCGGCAGGAAAAGCCTCGGGACCGGCTGGGGCAGCCCGCTCCCTCCCCGCATGGCCAAGTAATTACAGGCTCTGAGCTGTGTGAGGCTGGGGGAGCTCGGAGCCGGGACAGGGGGAGGGGGAGAGGGGGGCACAGGAGGGACAAGGAGAGGCTAGAGGGAAGAAGACACAGGGGAGGGAGAGAGAGGTAGACGGGATGATAAGGGGGGGAGGAGGACAGACTCAGCTATGGAGGGTAACATACGGGGGAATGATGCAATATCATGGGGAGAAGGATGATGATGATGGAGGAGATAATTCCTACAGAGGAGAAAGTCCAGTCTCATCTGGGTGGCTGCATGGAGTTTGTACATTCACCACGTGACTGCCTGGGGGGGGGTCCCTCCCACAAACCACACGGAAAGAGAAGTTAAAGAAGATCTCCAGGTATTTTTAGAATGAACCCCTGCAGTGGGTCTACCCTCTGCACTGCAAGGGGTAGCTGCTCATTTTGGTCTAGGGGCAAAAATAAAGAAGATATACTCACCCGATCCTTGGTCCTGCGGCGGTGAGCACTCGCCTCTCTCTCCCTCCGCTCCAGGCTATGGTATGTTCCATGGCATCCTCACGTTTAATAGATCTGCATTAGATGTGATGGCGTCACGGGTCCTTAGACTGCTGGAGCCTGGGGGAGAAGTGGCTGCGAGAACCGGTCTAGCAGCCGGGCGGGACTGAGGATTGGTATTTCTTCTTTACTTTCATCCCTAGGCCAAAACGAGCATTTAACCCATGCAGTGCGGGGGTAGCCCTACTGCAAGGGTTCATCTGAAGAATACCTGGAGTTCTTCTTTAAAGCAGACCTCCACCTACAGTATGACAATAACTTTCAATCACCTGCCTCCTTCCCCTCCCTCTTACACAAATGGAGAAAAAAACATGTAAATAGTGAATATCTTTTTTTTGGGGGGGTGGGAGGGCACTTCCTGCATTGTATTCATCAAGACAAAGATGATATACTCCTGCCCGCTGCTTCCTGGGGTGTGTACATCACACATCCCAGGAGGCAGCTTGTGAGATCTCAGGAACGCACATATATGCTGCGGGTGTCTGGCAGGACCCATAGACCTGTAGTATGTCTGCACATGCGGTTTGTTTTCTTTATGGAGCTGCCACAATCTGAGTAAATTGGTCTGTCCCTTGCCAGCATTCTGTACAAAAGGCTCCCTTCTCTCTGTGTGGAATCAGCGGTCTCTCTGCAGAAGACCAACACACCCCTTGCTGAGTCAGATCCCTCCAATCAGAAAAGCTCATGCTCCCTACTGATTGGAGAGCTCTAATATAGCAAGCAAGTTGCGCTTGGTCTAAGTGAATGTGAATTTTAAAATAAAAAAAGGGGAAAAACAAACTCTTATGTCAAAGAAACCATAAATATCACTGTGAAAAAACGAAAATGCTATATCTCAATATGTGATCAATGCGTGAATACTCAAAGTTATAAAAAGATCTCTCGGATCAAAAGAGAGCTATAAACAATATATAAATGCCGGAATTAATTAATACGGCATGTGATAAGTAATTCATTAATTAATTCCGGCATTTATATATTTATTTATATTGTTTACAGCTCTCTTTTGATCTGAGAGATCTTTTTATAACTTTGAGTATTCACGCATTGATCACATATTGAGATATAGCATTTTCGTTTTTTCACAGTGATATTTATGGTTTCTTTGACATAAGAGTTTGTTTTTCCCCTTTTTTTATTTTAAAATTCACATTCACTTAGACCAAGCGCAACTTGCTTGCTATATTAGATATACACCTCTACACAGAGTTGCTGCTGGTCCTATTAACCATTTAATCATCCAGTCCTAGCGCAGTGGTCCTTGAACCAAGATTGGAGAGCTCTAGCTCGCTAGGATTAGACCATTACCAAGGAGCCTGTGTGCTGTGCTCACCTCTGTTCTGGAACGGATCAGCAAACTGTCTGAACTAGAGGTTTGCCGAAATGAACATTTCAAAACCAAAATTTAAAAAAAAAAGATCAGACAGAAAACAAAAATGTTTTTTTCTATCTTTGTTTAAAAAAATTAAATATTTTATTTGTATGTATTTATTTATTTTTATTAAATATTTTCTTTTTTTTCTTTTAGGGGCTTCGGGGCAATATTAGGGGTCTAAACAGACCCCTGATATTTCCCTTTTAAAATAGAGAAAGAGATTGAGGACACAGAGTCCTGAATCTCATTTTCTGCAGCCTCTGTTACATTATAAATGAACAGGAATCCTCCTTACTGAGTGTTCCTGTTCATTCATAACATGAGGACAGAGGATGTTTACTATAACCACAACTATGAATGAGCAGGAGGTGATGTAAAGTACTTCCCATTCATTCATAATTGGGGACACAGTAAACATACCCTGTCCTCAATTATTTACAAACACTCAGCGATCACTGACTGCTTCTACCTGCTCTCCATCCTGGATCAGCTGTCACAGGAGGCTGAGCGAGCAGTGAGGGGAGGAGATCTAGATCTGACAGCTGTCTCCGCCCCCACACCACCGCTCTCCCGATCTGTCACAAGGCCAATCAGGAAGCCGGGCGCCGTTTCATGAGGTGACGAGGGAGCATAAAGCCGGCTTCCCGGCCAATCAGAAAGCTGGGCGCCGCATCATTACAGGGTGCCTGGCTTCTTGATTGGCCAGCTTCCCCACCTAAAGAATAGGTCTTCTGGATATAATGAGAAAAAATGAGATCCTATCGCTGTCTTTGTCTTCGTTAGGGAGATTTTCCCTTATTTCCTGTATTGCCACAGTAACAGAAGAACAATCCCTTCTCAAGTCTAACCAAAGCTAGAATGAGCCAATGAGACAATGTCTTATAAGGTAGTATTAAACTCTAAAAACGTTTTTCAATAATGAGCACAGATCACACAAATCTGCATTACCCAACAAAGTATTTCTTTCATTTTTTGCCCAAGCAAGAACAGTCATCATGATACTGAACTCCTGGCTCCAACTCTCTCAGCTCGGCTTCTCTGAACTTACCATCCAGTACAAGATCACAAGGGACAGAGCAGTCTCCAGGCGCTGTCCATCAACCAGCTGGGAGGAGGGTGGAGCAGGAAGCTGGGATCATGGCAATGGCTTGCTTTGCTGTGTCTGTGTGTTTGTGGAGATGTACACAGCTTACTTAGCGGCTCTCGCACATCGGACAAGGAAATAGCAGCAGGAACACTGATGTTATTGGACATTTTTCTTCAAGCTGTAAAGCCAGTCTATATATTTTTTCCCTTTTTAGTCATTTTTCTTCCACTGATAGCCAGGACAAGTGGCTAAACTTGTCCTCTAGGACAGCCAGCCATGACACAGAACAGATAAGTCAACCTTCTCCTATACGGACTAGTTAACTGAGATGTGGGGAAGTCTGCAGCACAGACACTAAAGAGCCCAATAAACATTACATGGAGGGTCTCTTATTTTGGTGTGTTAGCTTTGTGAGTTGAAGGTTTTGTTGCTTTGAGTAAACTTCAACCAAATAAGTAAGCCAGGACCTGAGGAACAGGGCAGTGTGACCTCACTAAACAGCTGCAAATGCTTATGATTATGAAAGGGCTCGTTCACACTATAATGTGCGCCATGACCTGTGTTATAATGTGCTTTACTGCAGTGCATTGTAACACACTGTAGATGTGCAGCTGTGGTTCATTGCAATGAAACATTAAGGCCCCGTTCACAATTGACCGTTTTGTAGCGCGTCCTACGCTCGACGAACGCGCTACAAAACGGTCAAAAAAATAAATAGCATTGTAGTCAATGCCCTCGTTCCCACCTAGGCGTATTTCCGCCCGTCCCTAACGCCCTACAAAACGGCCCACGCCTGAAAAGGTCCCAGGACTACTTTGGGCCGTTTTGTAGGGCGTTTTCCATTGGGATACAGCCAAGTAGCCTTTGGAATCGCGCGACTTTTTACCGCGAATCGCGGTAAAAAAAACCGCGTGACGGTCGCGCGACAGACGCGCATATTACAATACGCCTAGGTGTGAATGGGGCCTAATTGCACCCCAATGCACATCTACAGTGGGTATGAACATCTTATCTGAACAGGAAGAGTCCTTGGATTAGTTAAGGGGTATCTATGGTCAAAAACTAAAACTGAATATGTATTCTATATTGAAGTCCTATCCCACTCCTAATAACCATATCAATCTAGACGTTTTAAACCTACTTATTGAAGATGCCAATAGGATGTACTTCCTCTGCACTGATACCATTGCACTCATGCCTTTGAGTATGTACTTCCTTGTGTCAGAGCCTGCCTTCCGTACAGCAACTCACCACCTGAATTTCCCACAATGTAACATCATCATTGCTTGCTGGCAGGAATGCATGATGGGGCATGTAGTCTTGAGAAATCGAGATTACATCACATCAAGCAGCAGGAAAAGAAACGCAAAGCACACTGGGAATCCAGGAAGTTGATGAAAGTGATGGGCAGACGGTAGGCAGCACTCAGTACATAAAAAGGATTATTTCATGCAAGCTTTGATTGCATTATCAATAGCAACTCTAGTATATATACCTTTTACAATGCTGCTGTTGTAACCGGATAGTATATGATGGGACTTTACAACTCCTTTAGGAGGTGTCAGTTGAATAGGAAATGCTTGTGCCAACATCTTCATTCACCCCCCCTGTTGGCATACTGCTACTCTGTATAGTTTTTGGGAACTCCTTTAATAATACATTACCCATAGTGGCTAAACAATACTTCTCCACAAAAAAGGTAGAGAAGCTTGTAAAAATGTGAATATCGTATCAAAAATCATTTAAAAAACCTCAAAAATATATGCTGAGAAATATAGCTGAAAATGCATTGTATTTACCCAGAGATCCAAATATTTCACCGTGTTCCTAAGGTCCGCAGCAATCTGTCACGTGGGACTTAAAAAGGAGAGAAGGTAATGTTATCCCCTCTCTGCATGACACCACAGTGTTCACTGCACACTGTACCTGCAGTCATAACATTATTATTATTTGTATTATTATACAGTATGTAGTAGATGCAACGATACCGGTATTTCGGTACCGGAAGTACTTGCACCCAGATGCCGCCCCCCTTGTGAATGAGTACCCCTACCCATACACTGAAGGGTTACATCAGATAGTTAGTAAAAAGTCCAGACTTTTGACAAAATCCTTAAAAAATTTGTGCCTATTCCTTTAATTTAAAAAATGGCTCCATCGATGTAATCCAGCGTCAATCGCGATGCACGACCCCCGCCAACCCGCCGCAATAAAAAAAGTCGCGCCGCACGACGACCGTCCGATCCCAACGAAAACTCGCTGCAAAATGACATTCAGCCCGAAAATAAACAGATGTGCGGAGCGAGCCGTGACATCACGCCGAGGTGTGATAATGCTTTTCAAATGACACCTCGGCTCACAGACCCGAATAGCATTCGGAAACTCACGTATAGCATTGGGGATTTCCCGATTGCTATGTAGCATTTGACAGCTGAGAGTGTCGAATGGACGGAGCAAGCCGCTCCTCCCATCTGTTTACTTTTGGGCTGAATGTCATTTTGCGGCGAGTTTTCGTCGGGTTCGGGCGGTCGTCGTGCGACGGGACTTTTTTTGCCGCGGGTTGATGCTGGATTTCAACGATGGAGCCATTTTTTTTTAATTAAAGGAATAGTAAAAAATTAAAGGATTTGATCAAAAGTCTGGACTTTTTACTAACTATTTGATTTAACCCTTTAGTGAATGAGTAGGGGTACAAGTACCACTTACTCATTCACAAGGGGGGGCAGCATCTGGGTGCCCCCTTATTTAAAGGGGTACCCTAATGCAAATAAGCCACCTTGCCCGTAGACCCCCTCAACCACCGGGTCAGGGTTGTGGGGAAGAGGCCCTTGTCCCCATCGGCATGGGGACACCCTCCCAATGCCGAGGGCACGTGGCCTGGTAAGGCACAGGGAGGGGGGGGGCTCGATCGCCCCCCCCCTTTTCCTGCCCTGCCGGGCCAGTGCTCGGATCGAGGGTCTGGTAGGACTGTTAGGGGAGACCCCACTATTTTTTTTTTCCATTTTTTGGGGCTGGGGTTCCCTCTTAAAAGATTTTGGGGGGAACCCCACGCACTTTTTTGTGTGTTTTAACTTGGGGCGGGGTCCCTCCTAACATTTCTACCAGACATAAAGGGTCTGGTATGAATTGGGGGGAACCTCACGGTTTTTGGGTTTTTTTTCATCTTCTGCAGACTATTAAAAAAAAAAAAAATTCTAATGTAATTTTGCTGAAACGAAATTTCGTCCAAAAGATGTAATTTCGACCGGACTACCGCTAACGAATTTCGGGAGATCGGGAATTCGGATCCGTTTGCATACGTTTTAGCTGTAATTCGGAATTTCTCAGAATTTCCGAAATTTAGTCCGCATTTCGTTTTGGAACTAAACGAATCGCACATGTCTAGATTACATCGGTGGATCCATTATTTTTTTAAATAAAAGACTTGTCAAAAACATCTTTTGTTTTTTTTCCAAATAAAGGATTTTTTCAAAAGTCCGGACTTTTTATTTACAATTTTATTTAACCCTTTAGTGAATGGGTAGGGGTAGAAGTACACCTTACTCATTCACAATGGGGGGGGGCGGCATCTGGGTGCCTCTTTATTAAAGGGGTACCCTGATGTGAATAAGCCCCCCTACCCGCAGACCCCAACAATCAATGCCCCAGGGCTTGTGGGGAAGAGGCCCCTGTCCAAATCGGCACGGGGACAATGTGCTTTTCCAGGGGCGACCCTGGAAAAACACCCAGTGCCGAGGTCATGTGGCCTGGTATGGGAAGGGGGGGCGCTCCCTCCCCCCCCCCCCCCTTTCCGGCACTGCCAGGCCTATGCTCGGATCAAGGGTCTGGTATGGAATTTTAGGGGGGACCCCACATTTTTTTTCCACAAAATTTTTGGGGGTGGGGTCTGGTATTGTTTGGGAGGGGGAATTGCACACTTAAAAAAATGTTTACATTTTTTTATTTAGAAATGTCAGTTTTGCTGCAGCAGGTTCTATACATCGTACACATATGTCACTTTACAGGCACGTTAAGGGGAATTTTTCAATTTTATTGTTACCCTTTAAGTGATGTTAAAGCCACTTCCGCTTCTTTAAAAACTGTATTTTTGAAATGTTTTTTCCCCATTGATTCCTGTCCCCAAGGGCAGTCCCCGAATCCCCATACACCTTTTATGGCCAATAACTTGCATATAAGCCCTCTTAGGCCCCATTCACACGTAGCGACATACCTTTTGCAGCGGCCGGGACAGCGCGACTTTCGGGGCGACGTTCCAGCGACGATCCAGCGACGGTAGCGCGGCCTTCTCCGTCGGGCTTCATTAGAAAAAAGCAAAATCCGCCGAAAAAAGTGCCTTGTAGAAGCGACTTGCGACCGCGACGCGCGACATGGAGCTAAGACAGCTCCATTGAATATCATTAGCAATATCACGCGGCAAAAATGCGCGATATCGCGGCGGAAATCGCACGATAAATCGCTACGTGTGAATGGGGCCTTAAAGGGGACAATTGTTTTTAAAAGTTCTACCCCCATTGACTTGCATTGAGTTCGAGTTCAAATTCGAATTTGTTGGATGTTTTAAAGTTCAAATTCGAACCTACCTGGGACCTGTTCGGCCCATCGCTATCGGTGAGTACTGGAAAAAAAAACTCGTACCCGATACCGAAAACCGGTATTGGTGCATCCCTAATAAGGGGCAATTTACATCACTGTGCGGCTGTGGTGCATGCTACGTGTGTTGGTGAATGTTGGTTTATTGTGAATGGCACACCAATGAACCTTCCCACCTAAAAAGTGTTGTAGCGCACCAGAAAACTCAGTAACATTAGATACAATGCACTGACTGCCGTGGTGAGAATGGGCCTTGGTATGTTACTCACTGATTTCAATTATCTGAAATTGCTTGTTAACAATGACTAAACTTTGCTTCTTGTTTTCTTAAATAAATCCATATACAGTGCGTATGAAAACGTGCTAAGCTTTAAACATTTATGCATTACGAGATGCATGGACAGATGTTTATTGAAGTCCCTTAAATATTCCGGGATATTTGATCTACAAGTGTATGTTTTTTGGGTTAGGAATCCCAATGCTCCCTCCTCCCCCAGGTTTTCCAGTCTGTCTTTAAGCCCCCAGGTCTTCTGTTTCCCTCTTCTGCTCTTTCCCAGGCTCAGTATTAGCAAACAAGGATGAGGGGGCTGCTGATGTGACTTCCCTATGGGAAGCTTCCTCAGGAAAAGGACATGTCTCGAAATTTGATTGCTAGATGCCATAGGCATCTTCTGGGACCTACTTGGTTAAAAGTCTTCAAAGCAAGTAGTATCCACTATTGTCCACCTAAGAAAGGGATAGAGGCTTCCCTTCAAATGGCAGTCACCACTCCCCCCCACCCCTGGTAGCAATTTTCCCATCCACCTCCCTTTTGACCGAGGAATTATTTAAAGTGGAATCAGGTGGTTGACACTAAGCTGGGAAGGGAGGCCTGTACAGCACATGTGTACAGCTGATCTGCCACTCTCACAAAGAGGTCTCACTCTCCCCTGCAGATAACTCTCTTCAGATGTTCATCTGCTGGCATCTGTCCTGGGCCAACTTCAACGTCGTTACAGATTTTCTACAGTTCTCTACAAAGTCAGTACCATTTCCTACATGCAGAGGATTTGTGTTTTATCACAGCAGATGTGTTGCATCATCATTTAATACATGAAGGTATTACTTATTAAAACATATATTTTACTTATTGTCCAATTGCACAGCTATGACAGCCGTTACAAAGGCAGTCCGACTGATTACCTCATAACAAAGAAATTGGCCAAAAAGAATATTTTTTTAATAATCAAACGCTTGCAGTTTAAGCAAAATCGTCATTCGAATGAGATAATATGCTCCCCTGCTCACGCTGAATGCTTAAACTTTACTCAGCCCCCTCCCCCCTATAAACGATTCCCCCTCTAGCTAATCACTACAGCATTTAAAAAACAAAACCTAGAACTACACTTAAAGCGGAACCTTTACACTCAAAAATCAAATTCTACCAATGCATCCCTCTATGTATGATGATTAATAATAACATAGACATATCAGGTGTAAAATGCTGTGATAATGAAATACTTACACTTGCAGTGCATTCACTTCCTGCTTTGAAAGGGCAAATGACTTCAGTTTGCCAACGCATTGCACACTGGGATTGCCTTGTCATCAGCACAGCATTGCTGGGAAATCTCAATTGTAATCTCAGAAGATGATGAAATGATGATGAATCCCCTGAGATGATGTGCATGGTCACATGTCTAGTCCCATGTCTTAGAAATCCAGGAAGTAAAATGGAAGCTAGTAATCTGCCCTTAGTAAACATGGCCACTGTTAGAAGACTGGGGAAGAAAAGAGAAATAAGGAGTGCAAAGAATACATATTACCGGCAATTATCTATAGGTACCTGTCCGTAGATTGTCATTACTAAACATTTCTAAAGGTGTGTTTGTTGTTAGTTTAAAGGTAAAGGTCCGCTTTAAAGCCCCAAATACTCATCCAAATCCATGGTCAGGTGACAAGTCTTCTATCTTCTGGACTGCAGTGTTGGAGGATACTTCTTTACGTCTTCCAGAGGCCATTTCGCTACCTGGATGATATGGACCCTTCTCATTGTTTGTCCAGCAGTGGAATCCTCTGAGGTTCCAGAAGACTGCAGTGGCAGTCATGAAGAAAGGCAGTAAAGGGTCTGGTCTCATGCTGGATCACTGGTCTACATTTCTGAGAGGCACAGGTGAGAGTCACATGACAGTGCACTCAGGTAAGTAAAATTGGTAAGGGTTGGGAGGGATGGGAAGTGAGGGTAAGTTTATACTGAGATGGACTTTAAAATATATGAAAACCCAAGCCCTAAAATCTCATATAAACTTTAACATTTTCAAAAGTGGTTTATAATAGTATAAAACCTTCAGCTTGCATTAGGATAATTCCTGATGATCCTGCCATGACGGTCCTTGTTCAGGTACTTCCTGTTATAGGGTAACAATGCCCTCTCCGTCTTCTAATTTTGCATTGCCACCCTGTTACATGGGCTTCTGATGGAGACTACAAATGGCCATTTCAGCACACCTTATGCACATGTCCACTTTAGTCACCATCAGGAAACTGGCCCTGAGAAATGTCATGCAACCATAGCTGGAGCAAGTGAATATAAACAGTAAGTGGCTGCAGGAGATCAGAAGAACTGATATGCAACCAAGAATGAAAAAAGGTGAAAATAAGTATTTATTTTTGTATTCGTTGTATTGTATTTGCCGTCTTTCATTGGCAAATGTTTATGATACAAATGCTTCCACAAAGTAGGATTTCCAGAAAATATACTGACCTGATCCTCGGTCCTGTGGCAGTCAGTGCTCCCCTCCACTCTGTTGGTGGAATATGCCCCGGCATCCTCGCGTTTAATGCAGCTACAATAGACATGATGATGTCACAGGTCTTTAGACCGCCGAAACCTGGGGGGAAAAAGGCTGCAGGGACTGGCCTAGCAGCCAAGCAGAACTGAGGGTAAGGTGAGAATATTTTCTTCATTTTAGCCCCCTAGACAAAACAAGCAGTTAACCCTTGCAGTGCAGAGGTAGCCCCACTGCGAGGGTTAACATTTACTTTTCCTGCAGTTTTTCTTTAACAAACAAATGGTAGCAACAGCACTGAAATACTTATCATGCAATCATGGAAGTAGAGGAGGTTGTGTTTGCAACCGAGCCCCTGGTCCTGGTGATATACTATTTGGGCATATCCACTTTCCCTTTCCATCACTATTACCTGAAGAGACATGCTGTGCAAGAGTGAGGGCGTAATGGTATTTTCAGAGGCATGCGGTTTATGTACACAATAGGAGTTATGGGTTTCAGGCATAGGAAGTAGTGGTGAGGACATATTAGCTATGGAGGGAGTTGTAGGAGTTGATAATGGTACATCTGGAGCAGTGGGTACATAGTTGAAGTTCAGGGACCCTTGTCTATATCTTACACAGGTGCCCAGATGTGTAAAGCCAGTGCTTCTTTGGCTTGAGAAAATGGCGGCTTCAGGATCCCATGGTGAGCAGTTCTATGACCAAATTCCTAGGTATTTGGTTAGGTAATCTCTGCTTAAAAGGAAGATTACAGTTAGGATTGTCTGATGTTCTTTCTCTGGATGCCCTTCCACTGTATTTTAGGTTTTGATTTTTATATTTGCATTTCCAGATGTCTGTAGGCTGGTCACGTCATGCACAGGGGCCTCTTCAGATCAGCAATGGATGGTCCCTTAATAATGCAGAGTGTCTTCATGTCAGCACAACTCGAAGTATCTTTGTGAGTAAACTGCAACAAGGTAACTGGCCCTCAGGGGGGCTTGTCTACGATGCCCTGCACTCACAGGATGCCCTTCAATCAGGAATACTGAGCACATCTAATTGTGAAAAGGAATAACTGTAGGGGACAGTGGTAGAGATGGCTGTGGTCGGATCAGAAAGGCAATGTTGACAAAAGTCAAGCCTGCTTTAACAAGGGAAAGTGATGGTAGCTATAATGTTTAGCCTGGGTTCACACCTGGGCGTTCATAATATGCTCGTTTGACGCGTGTTTCAGGCCGCGCGTTTTTACCACGATTGGCGGTCCACGATATGCGCGTGGGAACCATGCCCATAGGAATTAATGGTGGTTCACTGCTTGAGTGTTTTTCAGCGCTTCGATCAGCGCTGAAGTGATGGTAGCTATAATGTTTAGCCTGGGTTCACACCAGGTGGGAACCATGCCCATGGGAATTAATGGGAGTTCACTGCTTGAGCGTTTTTTAGCGCTTCGATCAGCGCTGAAATATGCCCAGGTGTGAACCCAGCCTTAGAGAATCTGTGAATTTCAGTTGTTGAAACTAGTCTGCTAATTTGAAAATCAGCTAAAATATCCCAGACAGGTATAATAATCTAGAAAAAGTTGATTTAACTCTTGGCGCTAATGGTTACCATCACACAATCCTCCAGGAGTAGTCTTTCTTGTAAATATCCACAGCTTTTGGAGAGGCTGCTCGTCAAAGAGACTCTGGGGGTTCTCATCAGATACATAGAAGACAAAAGCAACAAAGCGCCACCTCCTTGTGTGAAATCTTTTTTTATTTGAATAATAAAAACGGTTATAAATACTCACAATTATAAAAATGTCACTCACGCTTGTCAATAAGAGACCACAAGATCAGTGTCTAAGGAATATTCCGCTGCAACTGCGTATAAAAAGCTGTCTCCGGACACATCACCATACCATCGTGCCACTGGCTGCTTTTAGGCTGGATTTACACGTTTCAGGGACATACCCCCTAACTCAGAATTACAGCTTGCCCTGTCAAAGAGAGGGGTTTAAAACTAAAAATGAGCCAACCCGAGGGCAGCTCAGCAGAGCCGAACGCATATGCTTCAACAGGCGAAGCGTGGAGAAAGGTCGGCCGAAGCCAACCGATCTCTACGCAAATGACAGCCGGGAGGACCAAATGACCTGGGGACGCTGATCTATCATTGAACAATAACAAACTGGGTGTCCAGTTGTTATTTATTGGCCGGGACCTGCTAGAAGACTCTGACAGGTGCCGGCCAATAGGAAACAGTTGGGCGGAGCTCACGGTGATGTCACCACTAGCTCTGCACATTTGTTTTTATTTTGCCGGCACCTGTCAGATGCTTCATTATGCGGCAGGAGTTTGTCGCGTGCGTCTTTTTTATTATTATTATTTTTACTTTTTTTTTTCTTTAAAATATATTTTTTTTTAATTTCCTATTTTTTTACATTTTTTAAATAATTTTTCAAATTTTTTTTCATTCATTTAACATTTTTTCTATTCTGCTCGCTATCTCGGAGGTATTAAGCAGAATAGCCCTGCCAAATGTCGCCTGGCATTCAGCTATTCAATTACTGCCATTCGGCCCCTATGAGAATAGGGGCGAACAGCAGCGAGTGAGCTGCCGGAGCTTCAGCTCAGCTGATCCAGATGTTGGATCGGCTGAGTCGAACTCCTTATGCACTTCTGCTCAGCGGACCATGCAGAACATGTTCCGCTGACCTAAGGCAGCCAATGTACGGCTGATTTTAGCCGATATATGGCTGAAATCAGCCGTACAAAGCTGAAGTAAATAGCTGAACAGCGTGAAGTGAATAAGCCCCTTATAGTTTTCTAGAATTGTCAAGCACAATAGGAGGAATTGTTCACCATTTCTCTAAAGCCTCCCAGATATTTCTGGGAATCCTTCTGTGAACAGCTGTCTCAGGCAGGGGCGGACTGACAACATATGGGGCCCCCGGGCGATAAGAGATTATGGGGCCCCCTTGGGCTTTGCACATATAAAATCCACCCAATGCAATATTACAAGGGGTGGGCAGATTTAATTCCTCTAGCTGTGGTAAAACTACAAACCCCACCATGCATCTTACCGTGGGAGCCATGCATATGCAAAAGTCTTGCAATGCATCATGGGTCTTGGAGCTCTAAGGAACGCACAGAGTGCAGAGGTCAGATCTAAGGAACGCACAGAGTGCAGAGATCAGATCTAAGGAACGCACAGAGGTCAGAAGTAAGGAGCGCACAGAGTGCAGAGGTCAGATGTAAGGAACGCACAGAGCAGAGGTCAGATGTAAGGAACGCACCGAGTGCAGAGGTCAGTAATAAGTAACGCACAGAGGTCAGATGTGAAACGCACAGAGTGCAGAGGTCAGATGTAAGGAACGCACAAAGTACAGAGGTCAGATGTAAGGAACGCACAGAGGTCAGATGTAAGGAACGCACAGAGTGCAGAGGTCAGATGTAAGGAGCGCACAGAGGTCAGATGTAAGGAGCGCACAGAGGGCAGAGGTCAGATGTAAGGAGCGCACAGAGTGCAGTGGTCAGATGTAAGGAGCGCGCAGAGGTCAGATGTAAGGAACGCACAGTTCAGTAGTAAAGAACGCAATAAATCCTGCTTTCCTATCACACAGTATGGGTGGCATGGCTTATATGTGACAGCAGTCTGGCATTAAAGGACAACTATGAGGTGAGCGAAAAATCACTCAGCCTCATAATCTGAGCCGACCTGTGACAATGAAATCGGAAAGTGAGCGAACACATACCGGCGCTCGCCCACTTCTAGATCATCACCCTGCAGAGAGCCGTGACTGTCAGTCACGGCTCCCTGCAGGGATTCCCCCCGCTCTGATCCTCCAGCGCTGACTGGCGGAACGGATGGGGGAGGGGGCGGGTACAGCTGGCTCTGCCTCTAGATGTCAATCCCGCAGCTGGGTGGATCCAGACAGTATTGTTGAGATCCGTCCCGGCTGCGGCGTCTCAGTATACCACCAAAAAAAAAACTTCAGAAATAAATTAAATGTTAAAGAAAAAATAAAAGAAGAGGGCTTTACTAACCTGAACTCCCTGTGTCCCTCCGTCGGTATCAGCCTCCACCTTGCCCTCCTCCGATGCCACTGATGGCTGCTGCGGCGTCGCTGGCTGCCCCCCAGTCTCCACCAGACAGCGGTCGGGCGGGCGAGCTCTCTCCGCAGGAGAGGAACGTAGGAAGTGGTGGAAGTAGTTCCACCAGCACTAGAGGGAGAAGCCACGCCAGAGGCCCCGTCTCGCGGCTTCTCTCCTCTATGACAGATGGGGAGAGGGTGATTGCAGTGCGGAGGCTGTGGCGGAATTTCCGGCGCGGCGGCGCCCCATTTTCCCAGTCAGAAAATCGCTGCTCCCGGGGGCAAACTAACCAGAGGCAGGTTAGGTGAGGATACAGAGGGGAGTTAGGCGGCCGCGAGGCCCTATTCGACCGCCTAATTAGAGAGCCCCCTCTGCCGCCTGGTACAGGACAGATGACTGGCCACGGGCCCTGTGCTGGTCGCGGGCCCTCGGGCAGCGCCCGACTGCCCGATGGGTCAGTCCGCCCCTGGTCTCAGGTCAACCACAGACCCTCAATTTGGTTGAGGTCTGGACTTTAATTTGGCAAATCTGGAATACACATTTTTACTGTTTAAGCTATTCTGTTGTTGATTCACTCCTGTTTTTCAGGTAGTTTTCTTGTTGCATCACCAAATTTGTATTAATCTGCAGGTGACAGGACTCACTATAGATGCTTTTACACATTGATAACTGGATGATAGTAAATATATTACTATCACCAGCTTCTGGATGAATGGGAAGCCTCTCTACTGAGTGCTCTCCATTCATTTAGAACAGAGGCTGCAGAAAAAGAGATTGAGGACTCTGTGTCCTCAATTTATTTTTCTATCTTAAAAGGGAAATGTCAGGGGTCTGATTAGACCCCTGATATTTCCCCCGAAACCCTCATAATAACACACACACACTATTAGACATGTGCAAAGACTAAAAATTCATTTCAGGCTAAATGAACGGAAACTGAAAAACTAAAAAATGTTTCATTAGTTACGTCAAACGAAACAAATTTTTATGGAATTTGGGATTTGGCCATCAGCGCATTCTGCGCCCATCCTGGAGGTGGGGTGCATGACGTCACACGCGTGCACAGCGTTGGGTGACATCACACATCTGTTGGGGGGGCACAGTTTCCTGTTCTTACCTCGGACGCAAAAGGAGCTAGCTACGGCTCTGCTGCGAGTTCTCATTGCTAGAACATGGCAAATGCAGAAGTAAGTTTGCCATAATATGCAGGTATGGAAAGCTTTACAATGACCATACCCCTGACAGTCAGCTTGTTTGATGAGAGCCACTTAGTAACTGTGAGGCTTCTACTGCTCTTAACTGCTTGGCACTTTCAAACATGATATACATCCCAACCTTGAAATTTAATTGAAAGGGGCTGGTTTTCCCAGACAAGGCTGCCAGGTAAACAGTTCCTGGCATGGTTGACAAACTCAGCAGCCCATTCCAAAGATCTGACTTGTAGGAGTCATTCCAACATAGGAAACATTGTTTTCCTCTTTATAGGCTGGAGGTGAATAACTTCTTCATTCTGTCATGTTTAAGTGATTTCAGCAGGTTGTCACATCATGCTTTTTACCAACGATGGGATTCTCCTGAATATTTAGAAAAATATAATGGAAAATTGACACAAATTATTTCATATATTTTAATAGCAATTTTATTTCTCGATTCTTCTATGCGAAGATGTTTATTTCATAGAGTCTCTCCTCTTAGGTTGTCTCTTGTTGAAGATATCTCTTCCTGAGCTTCTGTCTCCAGATGGTCATTGCTCCAGCACCAGATGTTTCTGTGTGACTGAGAAGCATCATCATCTCCCCATGTTCAACTCTAGTAACACAGCTGATAAATCCATCATTAGATGTGAGCTAGGATCTTGCTGTTGATAGCTTCTCCATGTGTGGTCCAGGAAACTGTCTGCAAAGCTGTAGGAAAGTGTGTTCTGCTGTACTTTCTACACATAACATCCATGGTGTGCATAGGCTGCAGAAAATCAAAACTGTGTTGTTCACAGAAATACAAGCTTGTAGCCAACTGGCAAATACGTTGATGGAGAGTATATTCGCAGCCATAGCCGACAATGTAAATGTGGTGGGGAGCAGGATCAAATAGGGCCCATTGTAGACAGGCTGCAATATAATATATTGGGGGAACAATTGCAATTGGTAAACATTGTAAGGAAAATAAATGTGTAAAGGAAGGCCTCTTATTCAGGGTCACTGAGCTCTGCAGCAGCACTCTTCACCTTTACCAGTTGATGCTCATGGAAGCTTTATGTGCTTATACCTAATTTAGGTGCCTCAAGGGTCTTATGTGCTAAATCAGGGCTCAGAATTTCAAGTCCTGAGCTACTAGCCAGGCCTTAAGAGTTACTAGCCACCAGTTGCCCCACCTAACCCTTACCCTGCCCTAACTCCGCCCCTAAACACACCCTCTTAAATAATAATATAATATACTCCCAATTTCCACTCTCCCTCAATTTATGTCATGCCTTCTGTCAACCCATCACTTTTAACATCTTCCTGGATTCCCAGTGTGCTTTGCATCGCTTTCCCTGCTGCTTGATGTGATGCAATCTCAATTTCTCAAGACTGCATATCCCATCATACATGATGTTACATTGTAAGAAGTTCAGACGTTGAGTTGTAGTTTAGACAGCAGGCTTAGTTAGAGAAGGGATGAGTGAAATTGTGTCACTGCATTAAAGAAGTAAATCCTATAGCCATTTTTTAATAATTATGTTTACAAACTTCTAGATTGATATGGTTATTAGGAGTGGGCTAGAACTTAAGCAAATGCAATATAGAAACATATTTATTTTTAGTTTTTGATGATAGATGCCCTTTATGACTCTGATATATATAATATATTATCCACACACAATAAACTCCAATACACTATTGATAGCAGTATTTAAATGTCTTTCTGTACTTGCTGCCAAAAATATTCTGATGGCTCATTTAAACCAACTGAATTGTGATCAGACTTCAGCTCATGGCAAAGAAACAATGATTCATTGATTGAGGTTCTACAACAAAATGTATTGAACCACATCTCTGAAAAGTTTATTAACCCTTTCCAAATCAGCCTTTGAAACAATAATTGTGATACGTCCCACTAGACATTTAGTTTCTCAGTTCTTCAAAATATAATGATGCTGATAGTCAATGCTGGAGTTGGAAAAGTAACACTGGGTTTATTTGTGACAATGTCCAAGAATGTATCGAGTGGGCTTTTACATTAAAACTATCACTCATTACCTTCAACTCTCTAGATCAGTGGTTCTCAACCTGTGTAACCTCGGGACCCACATGTTTCCTTGGTCATTAAGGCGTGACCCAAAAATGATTTCAGTTCTGAAACATTTTAGTTTATTACACAAAACAACTTGTGCAGTATTCAGCTATATATATATATATATATATATATAATGAAAATTTTGAACAGTAAACAAATGAAAGTAAATGAATTTAAAAAAATTAAAGTTTATAAAGAATA
>NW_017307561.1:130218-136255 GCF_000935625.1 Nanorana parkeri
CCCCATACCCTCCCCAGCTTCTGCACTGACAGAGGACAATATGACAGGGGACGCTGATGGACATTATGTATTCTGAGCCCAGTCTGTGTAATAACATTAATTGTGTATTTCATGAACATACATTATGACAGGGGACAGTGATGGATATACATGATGAATATTATGTGGGCTTGGAATACATAATATCCATCAGTGTCCCCTGTCCTGCCACAGTGCACATCTCCCTATCTGCCTGCCTACCTTTCTCTGATTCCAGCTGACTGAACTATCTGGACTGGAGAGTACAGTAGATACAGCGGCGGATTGATATCTGCTGTACTCTCCAGTGCAGACCGGAACTATTACTTAATTGTCGGGCGCCGCGGCTCCTGATATTAATGCGCCGGCCGAAAGTGAGGAAATAGTCCCCTCTCTCCCCGGGCCATACCACTTTATCGGAGAGCACAGGGGAGGCTGGGAGAGAGGGGACAGTCTGACATTATGAGGTTCCACAGGCTGAACCACAAATTCCCCCTCTAGTTCTCTCTAATGCAGATGGGCCGGTCTATGCAGACATGACGCCGCGACCCACTGCAGAGGGTGTCGCGACCCACTTTTGGGTCGCGACCCACGAGTTGAGAACCACTGCTCTAGATAACCCATATTATTAAATATAGATTCTGATATAATGAAGTTTCCAATCACGGCTGTCACCAAGATTTTTAAACCAACCAAAAACCACTATCTTGAGATTATTGATTGATTTAAGAATTATTGATAAATCACTTGAAGACCAGGGTGTTTCCTGGCCAGGCCATTTTTCAGTATTTAGCGCTGCGTTACTTTGACTTTTATTCCGTCATGCAACGCTGTACTGAAATGAATTTTATACCATTTTTTGGGGACAGATGGAGCTTTCTTTTGGTGGTATTTAATCACCACTGGGATTTTTATTTTTTACTATATTAAAAGGAAAAATTATAAAACAATTTGAAAAAAAACGTTTTTTTTACATTATTTTAGGAAACAATTATTATTACTCAATATTTTGGTAACATATAAAAGACAGGGTCATGTCGGGTAAATAGACACCAAACATGTCAAAAGCTTTTACCGCTCATCAGTTTAGTGTTATCAATGATTGATGGCTGTAGAATTCTTGCTCTCACTGCGACGTTCGTGGGGATATGTAACATGTGCGGCGTACTTGGTGCAATCGTCATTTTCACAGGTATGCGCACCCAACGCATGTATGTATGGGTGGGGACTTTTTGTGGGGGTTTTTTTCATTCTTTTTCATGTGTGACTTTAATTTTTTATTTTTTTGCAACCTAAATGTTTTTTTCCTATTCTTTTCTTTCACTTAACGTTATTGTTATCACGTAGGGGGCTAAGAAACCCTCTATGTTATAGCAAAGAGATGTGACAGGTCCACTTTCTGGTGACATCATGGGTCTCCAAGACCCCTAATGTCACCTAGCGACCCCCAAAGAAGCTGATGAAGCAGAGATCTGCTTCATCAGCTTCTCTCCAGCTTCTGAAGCTGGAGAGTGACAGCAGAATGCGGAAGTGATGTAATATACATCACTTCCACATTCTGACACCGGAGAAGGAATTGGAGGGAGATCGTGTTCCGATCTCCCTCTGATCCCCTGTCACAGAGCCACCATGTTAGCGGGGGCCAACGGGTCGTCTTTAGACAGCCACTCACATTCAGAAAGCTCCCAGCCGGCCGATTTTTTACAACAGCCGGCCGGGAGGTGGTTAAAGGATCTATATTGTTTGAAACATATAAAATTTAACAATTCCAAGCTATCTGACTTCTGTGGATTCACACAAAAAGTATCTATGGAAACCCTCAACTTAAAGTATAACTAAAGTATATGTTTTATTGCAAACACCTTGACATTGCAAGTTAAAAAGTGTCCATGCATGCCTACTTGCAAATGTGTGTTACCTTCCTGGTATATATATATCCATAAGCCATCTTGCCTATTTTATCAGCATTAGTGGGAGGTGATGGAGGGGTGCTATCATCTGTACAACCCCAATTCCAAAATCTACATAAAAACAGGGATTTGCCAATCTCATGAAGCCATCTTTTATTCACAATAGAAAACATATCAAATGTTTTAACTGAGAAAATTTACCATTTTATGAAATAAAATATCATTTTGAAATTGATGGCAGCAACACGTGCCAAAAAAGTTGGGACAGGGCCATGTTTGCCATGCTGCACCCTCCCCTCTTCTTTTAATAGCACTCTGTAAACGTCTGGGAACTAAGAAGACCATTTTCTGGAGTTTTAAGAGAGGAATGTTGCCCCATTCTTTCCTGATATAGGATTTTAACTGCTTAACAGTTTTGGGTCTTTGTTGCATTTTTTTGTTTCAAGATGTGCCAAATATTTTTAATTGGTGAGATGTCTGGACTGCAGGCAGGCCAGTTAAGCACCCGAACTCTTCTACTATGAAGCCATGCTGCTGTCATAGATGCAGTATGTGGTTTAGCATTTTCCTGCTGAAATATGCAAGTCCTTCCCTGAAAAAGACATTGTCTGGGTAGCAGCAAATGCTACTCTAAAACCTATACTTATACTCACCTTACCCACCTATACCCCACCTATACCCACTTATACTTACCCACCTATACTTACCTTACCCACCTATATCTGTTTATACGTGCCTTACCTGCACTTCTTTGCAGCTCCTTTCTCCACTGCAGCCAGCACTCACCTTACCCACCTATACCCCACTCACCTATAACCAGTTATACTCACCTTACCCACCTATAACCAGTTATACTCACCTTACCCACCTATACCCTCTTATACTCACCTGCATTCCCTTGCAGCTCCTCTGCGGACAGCGATGAGATTGAATGTGTCGGCAACTTGTCAGCCTATAATTTTCATACAATTATATTATTACAATTATTGCATATTCAACATTGGATTGATTACGCAGTTGCCTTCTTAAGCAATATGAATTCCCTACCGCTTGATCTTTAATCCTCATGTCCCATCGCACTCCTGACCGGAGAGAGCCCAATGCAGCCGGGCGGTTGCGGCAGTAACAACGGATGCCTCCGTAAAGTATAGATGAATAAGAGTAGTCACTCGCACTCCAAAAAGGTAGTAAAGTCAATCATGTTTATTGACTCAAAATGATGCACATCTCCTTAGCAACATTTTAGGACCATGCGACCCCTTCCTCAGGCAAACAGAGAGTGACCATCTACCTCTTGATCTCACACCAATTTCCCAAAAAGCTTACTAAGGAAAAAGTATTAATTTGTGTTCTTTATAAAGTCATGCAAAGCAATGTTTTGTTTTTCATTCATTTTACTACGCAGCACTCAGGAAACCTTGATTAAAGTAAAGCCTTCGAATGTCCATACAAATAATAAACATTCAAAAGCTAACGGACTATAATGTAGCAGTGATGGCAATACAATGTACTGACTGCTCCCTCTTGTGGTCATATTTAGTATTATGCCACTAATGGATGGCTGAGGACAAGGCAACCAGACTAGACAATGTTAATCCTATTGCCACTCTTGTTCCTATTCTAGATTCTTCTATTTTCCCTCTGGCCTTACTTTGCTTCTGCATGATCTGTGTGAATGAGGATGAAGTAGCAGGGTTGTGCCCTTTGCCTACATAATTAATGCTACAAGGTGTCATTCTTTCCCATCTCATGAAGATGAGAGGTATGCACTTCAGTATCTGAAAATCTGAAACCAATACTATCTCCTAGGAAATTTCAAACAAAAGTCAATGATTACCTACCAATTGTTCTATCTAAAAGAAAAAATATTAGATCAGAACCAAACTGTGTTTGATTTGATTTGTACAACTCACTGCAAAAACTTGGTCCCTTCCATAGACCTTGCACTGCTTTTGAGCTTCTATGCCAGAGAACAATGGAACCCACTCACACAAACTCTTTGCTCTGTGATCTCTTACCGATGACCAGATACACATCTCAACCATATTATATTGTAGCCAGGGAGGCAAAACCTCAAATGGAAATATCACAGCCCAAGGTAGATAAAGCCTTTAAAACAACCCACAAATGAATCAGGGCTACATCGGCACAAAGGAAAAAACTACAAAATCCTAACTCGCTGGTATAAATGCCCTTGTGCCCTACACAGGATTTCCCCCTCAATTATTCCCAACTACTGGTGCTGTGGCACACATTAGGTGGAACTGCCCACATATTAGGGCACTGTGGGATGCCATCTTCTACCTATACCGCTAAATTATGACCAAGTCGCCGCCCAATTCCCCACAAGCTGCATTATTGTATATTTCCTGGTTCTTGCTCTCATACCACAAAGGATCTTCGCTTCTTCTTATCAGCAGTACATACTATCATACCGAGACATTGGGATCTCCCTTAATACCTCACATTAAAATGTATTTCCACTTTTGCAGCCAAATTGGAGTAGCGCCTATTTTACATTTGCTACATGTTCACAAAGCATGACTGAAAAAAATAAGTAAAAATTGCCGATTACCTTTATTCATTCAGTAATGTTCCTTACTGTCTGGGGGGGGGGAAGTATAGATGAATAAGAGTAGTCACTCGCACTCCAAAAAGGTAGTAAAGTCAATCATGTTTATTGACTCAAAATGATGCACATCTCCTTAGCAACATTTTAGGACCATGCGACCCCTTCCTCAGGCAAACAGAGAGTGACCATCTACCTCTTGATCTCACACCAATTTCCCAAAAAGCTTACTAAGGAAAAAGTATTAATTTGTGTTCTTTATAAAGTCATGCAAAGCAATGTTTTGTTTTTCATTCATTTTACTACGCAGCACTCAGGAAACCTTGATTAAAGTAAAGCCTTCGAATGTCCATACAAATAATAAACATTCAAAAGCTAACGGACTATAATGTAGCAGTGATGGCAATACAATGTACTGACTGCTCCCTCTTGTGGTCATATTTAGTATTATGCCACTAATGGATGGCTGAGGACAAGGCAACCAGACTAGACAATGTTAATCCTATTGCCACTCTTGTTCCTATTCTAGATTCTTCTATTTTCCCTCTGGCCTTACTTTGCTTCTGCATGATCTGTGTGAATGAGGATGAAGTAGCAGGGTTGTGCCCTTTGCCTACATAATTAATGCTACAAGGTGTCATTCTTTCCCATCTCATGAAGATGAGAGGTATGCACTTCAGTATCTGAAAATCTGAAACCAATACTATCTCCTAGGAAATTTCAAACAAAAGTCAATGATTACCTACCAATTGTTCTATCTAAAAGAAAAAATATTAGATCAGAACCAAACTGTGTTTGATTTGATTTGTACAACTCACTGCAAAAACTTGGTCCCTTCCATAGACCTTGCACTGCTTTTGAGCTTCTATGCCAGAGAACAATGGAACCCACTCACACAAACTCTTTGCTCTGTGATCTCTTACCGATGACCAGATACACATCTCAACCATATTATATTGTAGCCAGGGAGGCAAAACCTCAAATGGAAATATCACAGCCCAAGGTAGATAAAGCCTTTAAAACAACCCACAAATGAATCAGGGCTACATCGGCACAAAGGAAAAAACTACAAAATCCTAACTCGCTGGTATAAATGCCCTTGTGCCCTACACAGGATTTCCCCCTCAATTATTCCCAACTACTGGTGCTGTGGCACACATTAGGTGGAACTGCCCACATATTAGGGCACTGTGGGATGCCATCTTCTACCTATACCGCTAAATTATGACCAAGTCGACGCCCAATTCCCCACAAGCTGCATTATTGTATATTTCCTGGTTCTTGCTCTCATACCACAAAGGATCTTCGCTTCTTCTTATCAGCAGTACATACTATCATACCGAGACATTGGGATCTCCCTTAATACCTCACATTAAAATGTATTTCCACTTTTGCAGCCAAATTGGAGTAGCGCCTATTTTACATTTGCTACATGTTCACAAAGCATGACTGAAAAAAATAAGTAAAAATTGCCGATTACCTTTATTCATTCAGTGATGTTCCTTACTGTCTGGGGGGGGGGGGGGGACGTCAAATACAT
>NW_017307561.1:136360-144871 GCF_000935625.1 Nanorana parkeri
TTCCAAATATTTAACCCTGTCTGTACTGTGCTGGCAGATTTCATTATCACTTGAAAACTAGATGAGCAGGACTGTCTGTCCTAACACAGGGTTAAAGACTTGAAGACGTATGTTTATAAACGTAAATAAAACTGTCCCTCAGTCAGTCCCTTATCAGCTCACAGGCATCTATTCTGACCACTAGAAGCTGCCTGATAAGTCCTGTTTAACCCTGCCCCAAAGAAATAGCTGAAAAGGTAAGAATTAAAAAAATATATATTTATAGGTATGCTGTGTGAATTGGAACACATAACAAACAGAGGTGCTTTTCTCAAAGTTGGCTGCAAATATGGAAATACCCTTTAAAGGACTGGGATCCAAGATCTATGTCAACTCATGAGAGTGGTATCGCCACGATACCCAGTATAAAGATAACATTCTGTGGGGTCATTGGATCCTTTTTATGTAATCATCGGTTCATAAAAAACCTTACCTCCTCCTAAAGTGGTAAACCTTTGGACCCTACACCCCGCCTGAGGGGGCAATATTATGGTGTCATGGAGACTCCTCGCATTTAAAAAGGTGTCTAGTGCAGTAGATGACTTATTGTCATTGCTTGTGTCCTCATTATGCTACTGGGGTGTGCCCGCCGCACTGCGCCCGTATCCTCACAGTCTTTCAAAACTACTTTCTAATCTCTCCCCCATCCTTCCCCCTGTTCACTCTCTTGCTAACCACCCTTTCCTCTATTTCTTTTCCTTATACAGCATGCTGTCATGGGACCTGCCCATTCGTCATGGGAAGTCCCCAAACAAGTAGACTTATGAGGACCACATGTCACCTGTTTAACATGTTTTGTTACCATTATACATTGTGTCAAAATGTATGTAATGCTCGAATCAAGATGTCACCAGCACGAGAATTCCAGATTAGTGCAAATCCATTTATTGATAAATGTCACTCAAATGACAAGTGCGTTAGAGGCCGGACAGGGTGCCCTTCATCATCTCTGAGCCTGATGAAGGGGACGCTGCGCGGCCCTGAAAGCGCTTATGATTTGAGGGACATTAACAATAAATGGATTTGCACTAATCTGGAATTCTCCAACTCGTGTGCAGGTGTCATCTTGATTTGAGCTCTACTATTTGCGGTGCCATCCGCAGTCATTACGAGAACCCGTTAACTTTGGGATATCCAATAAAGGAGTGCTGCAAGACATATGGACACTGTTAAAATGTATGTAATGAACACCGCACTATCTGTATTGTCTGTATGTTCTTAGTCCTTATTTCCTTAATAAACTTGAACTCTGACATTGTTTTAGATTTAAAATTTATAAACATACAAATAGTTTACAACCATGTATTTTATTTTGCAGCATTTGGATTGTCTTTTATATCATTAAAGATCTTCTTACTGTTAAAATATGACTATATATTTTTTTCCATAGTAAAATCATATAAAAGTTCTGGGCAATAAATGCATCAGGGAGTATAAAATGTCAATAGTGTGTGATTTCTTGAATGCCGCATATTATGCGCCTTTAATTCCACTTTCATTAGGAGCCGAGCTGATCAGGCCATAGCTATTTAATGTTCTGCAGCTTTGCGGTTCGGCAGATGGACTTTCAGTTTAGGTGACGGTCTTTATAAAAATTAAGGCACACTTTCATTAAAAGAAGAAGATCCCAATATAGAGAACAAGGTCAATCAATCAGTGATAAACTTGGGAGTACAGTTCTGATTAGTGCAACATTGCATATGGTCTTCGGCAGTTTTCTATCCTAATTTCCTTCATGATCAAAAGGACACTTGCCAACCTCTATGCTTTCAACTGGAACTACAGGGAGAACAAGGTGGGAAATACGGCTCCAGACCCCACCCAGCTTATCACTATCCATCTCCATATGTGATCTTAAAGTGCTAGGGCTAATAAACTGCTGCCAGAGGAAGTCCCGGACTTTTTCTTCCAGCTCCGGGAGAGAAATGTCTGGCTCAAGTGATGAATCTTCCAGTAGCACAGTGAGCACAAGTGCCACATTCTTGTAGGCAGCATTCTCATGATCACAATATTTGTAGAGGATGAGCAAAGAGCCAGGAGGCAAGGTTTCTAAACGATTTAATACGGCTGCCCGATATTCTGTCTGAAATCCTGAGCTGAGTTTCTCATCAATGTGGAGTTTGGCTGTACTGTCATTATATTCGGATTCAGATGGACCATGGATCACCAACCACCTGGCACTGTGGGCAGCAGCATAGGCTTGTGCTAGACCACTACCTAAACAGAGTAAGGTGTGTTTGGCATCTTGAGCCGCAGTGAGAATGATCGTAGCCGGTTCACGGGGTTCGGATTTGTTGAGATGATTTCTCAGCATTTTTTCACTTCTCAACCACAGGTCCCGACTCTGCTTCGGAAAATCTTTTTGGAGGCTTTTAAACTGATCCTGGAAAATCTGTAGCGCTGATCTGGCGTCTGAAGTCTGTGTTCCATGGAACTGAGGGAAATATAGACCAAGCCCAATAGCAATAAGAACTACAACAGCTGCAGCACCTGCAATATAAATAAAGATACCTTAACACCAGTGTTGTTTATCAGATTTCTTCAGGGAAATGCGTGCAACAAATTGAACAAAACAGAATTGCCTTCAGTATAGACCGGTCGCAGAGAATTATATTTGCAATGTGAAGACTAGTGTCTCAGTTCATTACAAAGTAATTAAACGGGACTTGTCATCTTTAAAAATAGGGCCGCATTTTACATAGTACAGAAGAGACCCGGACAAATGTAAATGTTGTTTTGAAAAATCTGGAACCTAAAACCCACAGCTGCCACATAACCCAAATGAAAGTTGTGTCAAATGCTCATTGGGCAGGGTTTTTGGGTTATTTACTCTGTATTCTTTCTCACTTTAAAAAGCATTCTAGAGAACTACTTCCCTTTACAAAAACTGATTATTTAAATGAAATGCTCCTGTATGACAGTCTAAACAAGTACCGAATCCAGTTACTATGCGATGCACAAGCTCCATAAAGCAAACTCAGTGACTGAGCCAAACCTTCCATTTGTCTCTCATTCCCCCTCACCTCCCCCAAACACAGATTCAGCAACAAAGGCAGTGCTGTCGATCCAGAAAGCAGTGGGCATGACTAGGTTCGGCCGGATACTGACTGACAGGGTTAAGACTTGAGAATCAGCGGTGACAATACTGATAGTCATGTTCCCTGCAACATTTTTTCATCCCGCTATAGTGCAAGTACGGTCTACATAAGAGTGGCAACGTCGCTCTGAATTCAAGAACAGTGCAGCATCCTTAGCACCCCATAACAGATAGCTGCATTAGGTGGACTGCAGTGGCAGGCTGAACAGCTATATGGGGTTCAACCATTCTGGAGAGGGGTGCATGGTCTGATTTGTCAAATTATAGGGACAACCTTGGAGTATACCCCCTGGGTTTTTTTTTGTTACATCTCCCAGACCAGGATGAACTAGGCTCCACTAAAACCCTGCCAACACCTAATTAATGCAGCTAGGTTACTCACACCACGGCTGTGGGGGGACACCTGAGCCCCCACAATTTTGGAATGGCTTAACCATGTGAAACATCTTTGCGAAATGGTAGAACTTCACTCTGGGCACCATGGATGCTGTTCACATGCAGTGTGGAATATGATAACCTTAAATCTAATTCTTTGAAGGTTTGATTGCAATTACAGACTTTTTTTTCTAATGGTCTGGGTGGGACTAGATCCAGTGCTACCTTAAGAGGTGGGGCCGACATTGTTCCCCAGAGAGGATTTCCATCTTTTTCTTTTGCCCTTTCCCTTTTTACGGATACTTATCCTAAGCTTACCTTAAACTTTTCCTTCCGTCCCCCTAACCTATTGTGCTCCCTTTTACCACTACCTTACGCTAAGGTGGTCAGAACATGAGTCACCCTGCTTCAGTGTGCCTCAAGTGGTTAGAGGGTAATTGTAATGGTTTTTGTACCCTTCTTTGTCCATTCTATTAAAGTCTATGTTTGATGTATTGAATATGCAGTATTGCTTGGCAGTGACCCCGGAGACTGTTGATTCATTATACTACACTCTAGGTTATCATTAGACTAGTCCATGCATGCGTGTGAGATGTCATTGCTTAAACTCCATGATGCTGTATGAAACTTTTTATGTCCACATGGAAGATGTTTCCATGATTGATACTGCTTTATTCTACACCCTCTTGTGTTTGTTTATATGTTTCTTTAATAAAAAAATTGATATGTAAAAAAAATAAAACAGGTATATTGGGGGACTTCTCAGGGGAAACTAAGGGAAAACTCTAAAGAAAAAATGCACTTATAATTAAGTGCTTATAATTTTTGTTTTAATGGGGGTCAACAGTTCTACATTAATGTAATGTTTCTGTATTATTAGCAACTGCTACCAGTAAAAAAAAACAAATTTAAAATATAAATTTTAAGAAACATTGACTTTTACCTAGTATTCCGATATTCACAACAGTTGGCTCTGGCCTCTGAATCTCTGTCTGTGTCGGCTCTGGATCCTCCTTCCGTGCAGCCTCGGGACCCTCCTTCCGTGCTACCTCGAGACCCTCCTTCCGTGCAGCCTCGGGACCCTCCTTCCGTGCTGCCTCGAGACCCTCCTTCCGTGCAGCCCCGGGATCCTCCTTCCGTGCAGCCTCGGGACCCTCCTTCCGTGCAGCCTCGGGACCCTCCTTCCGTGCTGCCTCGAGACCCTCCTTCCGTGCAGCCCCGGGATCCTCCTTCCGTGCAGCCCCGGGACCCTCCTTCCGTGCAGCCCCGGGACCCTCCTCCCGTGACAGCACCATATCCACCATCAAATCATCCTTCTGCTCCTTCAGGTCTGCCCTGGAATCGTGTCCTCTAGACTCTGGCCTCTCCTGCTGAGCTGGTTCCAGGTCCTCCCCCTGGTCCTTCTGGTCTGCCTTCGACTGTCCTCTAGACTCTAGCATCTTCTGACGGGCCGCCTCCGGACTCTCCTGACGGGCCGCCTCCGGGCTCTCCTGACGGGCCGCCTCCGGGCTCTCCTGACGGGCCGCCTCCGGGCTCTCCTGACGGGCCGCCTCCGGGCTCTCCTGACGGGCCGCCTCCGGGCTCTCCTGACGGGCCGCCTCCGGGCTCTCCTGACGGGCCGCCTCCGGGCTCTCCTGTCGGGCCGCCTCCGGGCTCTCCTGTCGGGCCGCCTCCGGGCTCTCCTGTCGGGCCGCCTCCGGGCTCTCCTGTCGGGCCGCCTCCGGGCTCTCCTGTCGGGCCGCCTCCGGGCTCTCCTGTAGGGCCGGCTCCGGGTGCACCCTCGGCTCTTTCAGGTCTCTAGATTCCTCCTGGTTGGATCTCGACAATATTTTTTGTCTCTCCATTTCTTCTGCATTAATGTTTGATACTGAAGGCACATTTTCATTGTCAGCAGTTTGAGTTGTGTTTACAAGAGGTTGTTCTTTCTTGTTTAGTTGATTTTGGTCAGACATATTGAAAGAATAATGTGTCGCCGATGAGATTCCTGTGTGGATTTGTTTCCAAACTGAGTTAGCAGTTTCATTAGATGTTTAATTGCACTTAGTGTTGATTCTTATAGTGACTCACATTAAAAATCATTTCCAAAGAAAATTTGATTACATTATCGAAAAGGTACACTTTCTGGACGGTCTGTTTATTCTACATGTTCCAAGAAATACTTCAAAGTTTAGGTTCTGTAAGGCTTCTCCGATCTAAGTGATCCTCATGTGTGTGAAAGTTCTCTTTTCATACTGATATCTGTTAGGTAAAAGAATAAAAATTTAATGTGAGGTAAAATAGTGATGAGACTCCATAACGTATCATAGACTGATGCAATACTAGTATACTGTATACAACACCCAGCGCTACAAAAACAGATAGGAAGTTAAGTGAAAACTTGTCAGCCAATTAATGACGGCAGCCCATAAGCAAAGGTATTTCTGCTGTCAGAATACAACAGCCAGCAGGGAAAAATATTCCATGCATGATCTTTAATGAGGATGGGGCTGAAGAAGAATATTCTTAAGGTGTACAGTCAGCGAAACCTACAAGTAACGTGCTTATGATGCCCCTGCCACCCCTATGTGACAGCACTGAGTACCTGAGCCCCCGCTCACAAAAAGGGAGGTAAGCAAGTCTCACAATCCCCTATATAACTAACAAGTATTGTATTTGACTCCCAGCAGTCTAGCAGAGCAGCAGAAGAGCCAGGGGAAAATTAGAGTGTTCTGCTAGTGGGGCAGCAAAAATGTGAAACAGTTGCTTTGCCTAACATGGACTAAGCACATAGTCACCTTAAAGGGAAACTCCACTTTACAAAAAAAATCATGTCACAAAACAAAAGATTATAGGCTATATATGTACCACACAAGCCATATATACGGTTATTAAAAATGACATTTCCATTTAAAACAGAAGAGGGGGGGGGGGGGGCAGCTCCCTGGAGCTCTTAGCCATAATGTGCTAGTATGCACAGCTAGTGCAGGTTCCATAGCCCCGCATTAGACATGAGGATGCCAAGGGACATTCCACCAGCCACAGAGTAATAGAGAGGTGAGTGCTGATTGCCAGGGGAGCAGCAATCAGGCAAGATAAGTGCTTGGTTTGCCCTGAGATAGGCTTTAAAGTTGATCTAATGTAGTGCTCTAGAAGTCAGGGATGGACAGACTTTGTTCCCCTTATCTCCAACCGGCAGCACAGTTTGATAGCATTAACTTTTGCTCTGCCTACTGTGAAATACAACTCTGATATCTATATGGGCTTGTAAAAACCCAGTTGAAACACAAACTTGACAGTAGTTAATGAAGATCTAAACCCAATCACTAACATTTCATATAAACTTCAATATCATAATGTAATTCCAAAGGTTGCTTTCAAATCATTTTAGAACAACAAATTCCTTTAAAAAAAATACCAGGTGATCCTCCATGAAGGCACATCTTAATATTGGATGACAACCGTGTCCCAAACGTGCTCCTGAGTTGTCACCCTATGACATGCACCCCTCAATGAGACTACAAACAGCCTTGCTGACACAAATTGAGCACGCATGGTTCACTGATGTTTATTTCTGGAAGCCAGCCCAGAGCAACAGTATGCAGCTTACGCTGAAGAAAATGCATATAGACAAGGATGAAAAAACAGGTGACAGAATATGTGATACATAATGCTTTAGCAAAAATGTAATCTAGCTAAAATTCAGATCAACTTTAAAGCCGAACTCCGGGCACAAGAGTATCACAGCAAATATAATTACTGTTGGCAAAAAATAAACCTCCCATCCATCTGACTTTATTCTAGAGCTCTCAATCCTTCTCTTCTACATGCTGGAAGTACAGCTCACACTATACTTTGGAACCTGATTGGATGCAAGCATTGCAGGTCTCATTAAGCTCAGGGCTACTGACACATCTCCACCCCCATCACAAAATGGAGCCAGCTCTGAGGAAGGGGAAACTCCCCGAAAACACGTTCAGCTGAGTCAGCTTGTTTCTGCTGGTCTAGCAGCATATTTGGATTGTTTTCTCTGACTGCTAGGAATCTGCATGTATCCTGAGATTTATGTCCAACATGCTTTTTATTCACCTCTTTGTGAGTACCATTTATCACTTTCAATCTTTCTAAACAAATAAAAGGATTATTTGCACCAGGAAAGGCGCCCGGTGTTTCTTTTTCTTTTTTTATACATCACAAAATGGAGCCTGTGTGTGTTTTGTGAATGTGCAGGAGGGGAGGGGGCAGAGATGTGAACTTAGCATTAAGGCCTATAAGACCTGCAGTGCTTGCATCTGCAATGGGAGCTGTACTTCCAACTGCATGTTAAAGAGCAGATCTGACAGCTCTAGAATAAAGCCAGCAGGTTTGTTTTCTGCCAATGGAATTTTTATCTCCAGTGATAGTGGTGAGTTTTTTGTGCCCGGAGTTGGGCTTTAAGGCCCAAATGAACTTTCAGTTCAAGATGGCTAAATATACTCCAAGTACATAAAAAGATAAGCTCTATTCATTCTTACCATTTATTTTCATTAGAAAGCAGCCACGGGCTGAGTACAAAAAGCCTGTTCCCTGCCAGGGACTCTTGTTCTCTGCAGAAGCAGCAGTCTCTCCACAGAGGTCTGGCCCCCCCCCCCCCTCGAGTCAGCCCTATAGCTCTGCAATCATGCTTCCTGATGATTGGAGATCGCTACGCCCTCTACATTATATTATGCTGTGGTAAACACACTGTAGCCTACATTTTACTGCCCATTCATTAAATGCAGGCTGGGGTGTGTAGCCACTGATGCTCCAATGAGTTTTCTCTGCTTAGCGCAGCAAAGAGAGCATCGTTGGAGGAGAGCCAGTCATGTGACCAGTAGGTCACATGAGCAGGCTCTCCTGGCTTTTTTGGTTCATTAATTTCTAATGTGCTCTGCTGGTTTCAGACTCAGTGCCATTGGAGCTCAACACACATTTGTAAAGCACACTACTGCGTTTTTGTTTTTAATAGAGACTTTTTATATCGCCCCCCCCCCCCCCCACCCCCC
>NW_017307561.1:145345-151583 GCF_000935625.1 Nanorana parkeri
CCTCCCCCCCCAATAGTGAAAATTAGACACAAATTAGAGAACATTTAGGGCCATGTCACACCAGCAAACTTTGTAGCAGATTTTAAGTATTGGAAAATCAGATTACAAATCTTTGAGAATCTACTTCCTGCACATGAGATTCTGCCTGTATTTTATAGTGCCAAGTGACTGCCACATAACTCAATGGAGCCCCAATACAAGGTTTCTACCATGGGACTGCTATCCCAACACTCACAATGCTACTGTGGCAACATGAACATTCTTCGACATACATGGGTGCCATACCAATGGAAGAATCTTCACTGCAATAAGAGGTCACTGATAATTAGGCAGCCAGTTCCATATCAAAGTATGAAATGGGTGTGTGTGTGTGTATATTATTACTAATAATATTATACTCCATCTTTACCAATCCGGGACAGGTGATACAATCATACACGGACAGTCCACCTCAGTCATATGTGGTCTATTCTGAAAGATCTGGACATTGTGCACCAAGTCTACATTTATGAAAGAATTGCAGATGAAAACACAAAACCTTGCTATGACATGGTGCAGCTTATGTTGTAAGAGCATCAAACAGCAGTCTGATTTAACAGTAAACACCATTTATAAACTGCTGTGCTTAAAGCAGAACGGTGGCCGTCCACAGTGGAGCTCTCCCTGCGCTGCCATCACTATACAGGGCATGTCTCCATTACACAGTATGCAGCAGCCCAAAGCAGACTTTTTTTTTTATTTATTAATAGAGGAGGAGTCAATTTGTTCTGCCAGATCTTTATTTTTTTGCAATCAACAACCCACGCTGCACTATCTCCAAACGCCAAAATGATAAAGAGGGTGCTCGGCTTAAGGCGACGCCATTTAATATGCCATAATCAGAAAACTCCAGCACACCATTGTGCAAATACAACATAATAATTCATTGCATGTGCATTATGGGGTGTTGGCTCCTTCTGAAGTTTATATTTCCGTCTGTGACCCAATTGGAGAGATTTTCCATTACTTCCTGTCCCTGTGATGCCTGTACAAGAAACAGGGAACGCAGTTGGCAGGAAGCATGGAGAACAATACAGATACTGTGAGGGGTTCTAACCCAGGGGTGGACAAAGCAGCCAGCCCCTGTGACAACAGCTAGAGAAACTTTAGAAGACAGTTGTCATTTATTTAAGGTGCATGGACTTCCTGGCTCCTAGGATTTGTGCAGCACTGTTCTAACACTTATCCTGGAATGAGATCTCCATTGCACCTGCTGGTTGGGTGACAGCTGTAAAACTTTGGTAGGTGCATTGCGGTACCATTAAGAATTAAGGCCATTGAAGTGCACCAAAGTGTGTTACTGCTGCACAATAATGTGAACCCGGCCTGTAAGAGAACAGGACTCCCTCTTAGAAAAGTGAATGTTAAGGCCCATTCACACCAGTGCAGTAACGTGTCTTCTGGATGGCGCCCCAATACACCTGCATTGCAGCTTACACAAATGCTGCAGGTCCCATCTTTGCTCCCTTGCAGTGCATAGGGCAGCTCATTGAGATGAATAGCCCCTTCATCTCAATGGGCTGCCCTATGCACCGCACCATTAATGTAACGCATGTTAACATGGCATGTAACACACATGTGCTGAATGCATCTCTCTGGTGTTAATGAGCGCTTAGTACATTATGTGCACCTGCATTCACTTTGAATACCCATTAGCATGTGAAGATAACAAGATTGCTATCACACGATTGGTTGTCTGACATACAAAGCGTCCTATTTACCAAGCTGTGTGAACAGTTTCGATTCCTTCAGTAAATACCTCCTCCTCTTGTCTTCCTGGAAATCTTTAGCAAATCACATAACCTAATAGAAAGCGAAAGCAACTTCAATAAGATAAAAATCCCTTGTGTACAAACGTCATATGTATTCTCCCTTCACCATCTCCAGCTGACAATGGCATGCCATCCTCAGTGACACTCACCTGAGCCTGTACAGGGAGAGCTCTGCAGTGCTGTGCCCGAACACCCAAACTCTGCTCTGTCACAACTCAAAGTACTTGGACTTCTCCTCTTCCTGTGTAACACATTAAACCATCCCCTGGAAATCTGTCCAGGGCGGAACCTTTGTGAAGGCGCAGATCTCCCTTCTGTCAGTAGTAGAGAGGCTGGAGCCCAGTAGGGAAACCACTGCCACCTGCAGGCTGCATAGTGAATGACTATTCACAGACTCTCCACAGTGTGACACAATTCATTGTTAAAGCGACACTAAACTCAAGTTCAATCTTACAAAAATAAATTCAAGTACCCGAACTATTAACAAAAATGTATTTTATTTGTGTATCACTCGGCAGTAGATCCTCAAATCATCTCTGAATTCCTGCTGCCATTGTCCCTTTTTCTGTGGGGTGACTACTTTTGTTCTCCATGTCACTTTAAGAAGGACATTATTTGTAACACTACACCCCTGACATATAATATATATTTTAAAAATATGCCAAAGTTTGAGCAGCCCAAAGCAGATTTTTTTGTTGAATAGATTAAGAGTCACATTCTCTGGCAGGTCTTTATTTCTTCAAATCAAAAAAACTATCTCAGACATCCCAACTCTCCCGCTATTAGATAGCCCGCCCGGGAGAGAAACATTTTCTCCCGGAAAGGTTTACTCTGCTACAGAGTAAACCTTTCTCTGCGATCTGTTTTTTGGGGTTTTTTTCTGACATCAGGGTCGCCGTCAGTCAGAGGAAAAAAAACAGCATAGGAATGCATAGCTAGATTTATATTGGCTATTTCACTTTGCAATAGCAAACTAGCTATTGCACCCGCCCACTGCTGCTGTCAATCAGCAGAGGGGGACCTGAAGTTCTCCATATTGGATATTGCAAATTGAAATAGCCGATAACAACCTAGCTATTCATTCCTATGCTGGGTTCTTTTTCTTTTTCTATTCTGACGGCAGAAGCTGTCAGAATACTAAAATAAAAAAATGTAAAAACCCAGCAGATAGCAAAGAAGCTGTTGCTTCCTGTGCTATCTGCCATAATTCCAGGAGGTGCTCTCCCCCCGCTCTCTCATGACTCACCACCTACCTATTTCAGTGCATCTTCAGCATCATCTACAACTCTACCCCCCCAAGGGTCTGTCTTTGGGCCCCTTCTATTCTCTATTTACACATCCTCCCAGGGTCAGTTGATAACCTCACCTTGGCTTCCATTACCATCTTTATGCTGACAACACCCAAATCCATCTCTGCACTCCTCAGCTCACCCCCTTAGTCTCCTCATGTATCACTAATCTACTCACTGACATATCATCATGCATGTCACACCACTTCCTCAAACTCAACATGTCCAAAACTGAGCTTATAATATTTCCTCCTCTCCGTGTCTTTTCCCCCCAACTTCCCCATCATTAACAGCACAACAATCAACCCCTCTCCTCAGGCCAGAGTGCTTGGCGCAATCCTCAATACTGACCTCTTTTCAATCACTATCCCAATCTTGCTGACTCAACCTCCACAACATTCGCCCCCTTTTTTAACAAACGACACCACAAACCTAATTCACTCCCTTGTAATATCTCTTCAGGTACGGTTTTGACTCCCTCCTTGTTGGCCTGCCACTACACAGGCTATCCCCCCTTCTGTCTATCATGAATGCTAGACTCGCTAGACTCATCCACCTTAACAATCATTTAAGGTCTGCTGCCCTTCTGACAATTTCTCTACAGCAGGGGTGCCCACAATTTTTGGGTTAAGATCTACTTTTCAAATGACCAGCTACATGAGATCTACGAGCGGGAAAAAAAAAAAACCTCCCTCGCTCTCTCTCTCTCCTGGCTGTCTCTCCCCGCTCATCCTCCTGGCTGTCATTCCTTGTTTTTTCTCCTGGCTGTCTCTCTTTGCTCTCTCCACTGTCTCTCTCCTGTGGCTGTCTCTCCTCGATCTCTCTCCCCTGGCTGTCTTTCCTCTCTCTCTCTTATCTGTCTCACACCGGTCTCTCTCCTGGCTCACCTTGCTGTATCTTGCAAACAGTGTAGTGCAACAGGCTGTGTAAACTAATTTTCTTTGATGTAATACATAGCACTTCAACCACCAGAAAGGTGTCAGGGAGCTTGGCTCAGCAGACTCAGGCTAATAGGTAATCATGTGTGCACAGCTAAATATACCAAAATGGAATAAAGGGGCCACCATTCACACCCTTCATGATCTACCAGCATCAGCTTCGAGAGCTACTGGTAGATCCCAATCTACCTAATGGGCACCCCTGCTCTACAGGGTCCCACTTGCCCAACAAATTTCAAAATACAAACATACAAAGCCATCTACAACCCTGATCCTGGTTACATCACTGACCTCATCTCAAAATATCACCCAAACTGTCCCCTCCGCTCCTCTTAAGACCTCCTGCTCTCTCGCCATCTCCAGAACCTCTCCCATCCTCTGGAACTCCCTACCCCAATCTGTCCACCTTGGGTTTTCAAGGTGATCCTTGAAAACCCATCTCTTTAGGGAAACCTATCCCACCTCCACATAATAACAATTACTTTTGCCATCAGCTCATCCCACACAATTATGACCTTTTGTATCACCTACCCCTTTTACTAGTAAGCAAAAAATGTAAAAACCCAGCAGATAGCAAAGAAGCTGTTGCTTCCTGTGCTATCTGCCATAATTCCAGGAGGTGCTCTCCCCCCGCTCTCTCATGACTCACCACCTACCTATTTCAGTGCATCTTCAGCATCATCTACAACTCTACCCCCCCAAGGGTCTGTCTTTGGGCCCCTTCTATTCTCTATTTACACATCCTCCCAGGGTCAGTTGATAACCTCACCTTGGCTTCCATTACCATCTTTATGCTGACAACACCCAAATCCATCTCTGCACTCCTCAGCTCACCCCCTTAGTCTCCTCATGTATCACTAATCTACTCACTGACATATCATCATGCATGTCACACCACTTCCTCAAACTCAACATGTCCAAAACTGAGCTTATAATATTTCCTCCTCTCCGTGTCTTTTCCCCCCAACTTCCCCATCATTAACAGCACAACAATCAACCCCTCTCCTCAGGCCAGAGTGCTTGGCGCAATCCTCAATACTGACCTCTTTTCAATCACTATCCCAATCTTGCTGACTCAACCTCCACAACATTCGCCCCCTTTTTTAACAAACGACACCACAAACCTAATTCACTCCCTTGTAATATCTCTTCAGGTACGGTTTTGACTCCCTCCTTGTTGGCCTGCCACTACACAGGCTATCCCCCCTTCTGTCTATCATGAATGCTAGACTCGCTAGACTCATCCACCTTAACAATCATTTAAGGTCTGCTGCCCTTCTGACAATTTCTCTACAGCAGGGGTGCCCACAATTTTTGGGTTAAGATCTACTTTTCAAATGACCAGCTACATGAGATCTACGAGCGGGAAAAAAAAAAAACCTCCCTCGCTCTCTCTCTCTCCTGGCTGTCTCTCCCCGCTCATCCTCCTGGCTGTCATTCCTTGTTTTTTCTCCTGGCTGTCTCTCTTTGCTCTCTCCACTGTCTCTCTCCTGTGGCTGTCTCTCCTCGATCTCTCTCCCCTGGCTGTCTTTCCTCTCTCTCTCTTATCTGTCTCACACCGGTCTCTCTCCTGGCTCACCTTGCTGTATCTTGCAAACAGTGTAGTGCAACAGGCTGTGTAAACTAATTTTCTTTGATGTAATACATAGCACTTCAACCACCAGAAAGGTGTCAGGGAGCTTGGCTCAGCAGACTCAGGCTAATAGGTAATCATGTGTGCACAGCTAAATATACCAAAATGGAATAAAGGGGCCACCATTCACACCCTTCATGATCTACCAGCATCAGCTTCGAGAGCTACTGGTAGATCCCAATCTACCTAATGGGCACCCCTGCTCTACAGGGTCCCACTTGCCCAACAAATTTCAAAATACAAACATACAAAGCCATCTACAACCCTGATCCTGGTTACATCACTGACCTCATCTCAAAATATCACCCAAACTGTCCCCTCCGCTCCTCTTAAGACCTCCTGCTCTCTCGCCATCTCCAGAACCTCTCCCATCCTCTGGAACTCCCTACCCCAATCTGTCCACCTTGGGTTTTCAAGGTGATCCTTGAAAACCCATCTCTTTAGGGAAACCTATCCCACCTCCACATAATAACAATTACTTTTGCCATCAGCTCATCCCACACAATTATGACCTTTTGTATCACCTACCCCTTTTACTAGTAAGCTCTTATAAAGCAAAGCCCCCCC
>NW_017307561.1:151682-152312 GCF_000935625.1 Nanorana parkeri
CCCCCCCCCCCCCCCTAACCCTCCTGCATTAAAATTATATTGTACCTGTACAGTCTCCCTCCATTTTGTACAACGCTGCACACACTGTTGGTGCTATATAAATCATGTTTCATAATAATTTTGTGGTACGCTGTGAGCCCAAACGTTGAAACAAATGGGCTGCCTTAAAGGAGAAGTATTGGGAAAGTAACATGTACTTTTCACAATACTTAGAGCCGGAGTGCGACACTGCAACTGTCAGATGCTAGCTCTATAGTTCAAGAGCTGTGCGATCGTGTGACTGCTAATCACTCTGCAGAGGGTGGCAACTGTCACTCTCTGCAGGGTGATTGCAGAGAGTGACAGCCACCCCCCCCCCACTGGGATTTCCCCCTCCCTTCTCTATTCCACCAGCTCTTGCCAAGTCCAGGTGTAGAGGAATAAGCAGCAATATTCATCTTTTTCCCCTTTCCGCTTCCAGTGCTCCCCACTTCTGACAATCCTGATTGTGAGTGGGCTCTCACGTACAATGCAGGATTACTGTACGTGATATCAGAGCGTGACCACCAGTCAAAACACCTTGGAGGATAAGCTTCTGGTGTCTGGTCACAGCAAGGAGAAAGTCTGCCAGAGCCAGAAAAAAGGCAAGTT
>NW_017307561.1:152432-188395 GCF_000935625.1 Nanorana parkeri
TATATAAAATCTTTCATGGGTAAGCATGTAGAATTATGACAATTGAAGGTTAATGTTGGGTGGACGCTGTTCGCATGGCAGTCAGTACCATCTGGGGGCACTAGTGCCATACAAACGGCATCCACCTGGGGTCAGTCTTAAACTGTCATAATGCTACATGTTTATCTATGAAATATTTATATATACCCCTTTACTTAACATAAATTAGCCTCTAAATGTTCATTTTTTTGCATAACAGTGTGACCGATTCCATTTAAACAGTCAGTATACTTAAGAGATGTTATAAGTAATGTTATAAGAGAGATGTTGCAAGTAGAGTCTAGTGGGTAGTAGCATCCAGTCACCAGGGATGAACTTGGGGTCGACCTGAACCTAGAAGTAAGCAGTCAGTGCTGACCCAATCATCTGCAGTCTGGGCATTCCTCACCCTGCAGCTGCATATAAACAAAGGAGTGGGATACTGGTGACATCATCATTGACCTTATATGAACATTTTAATATTAGATTAAGGCCATTGGCCAAATATGGTCAATGAGGTCACCAGCATCCTGCCCCTTTGTTTATGTGCAGCTTCGGGGCGGGGGATTTCCCTGGTCACAGACAATTGGGCTAGAACCGCCTTCCAGGGATGTCTGAATTTAAGTCTGAGCTCATCCCTACTAGCCACTGCAACACCGAGAGCTTCCTGGCATAATTCCCAATTCTACCTGGGAGCTTTGGGTGCTCCCACCAACCTCTGTGTTCTAGCATTTACTGCTGCATTTTTCCTGATATAACAATATTAAAAACCCAGCAGGATGAGCAACCCCCCTCCCCCAGTTTATACAGACAGCAGTGATCTGTGTTTTCTACATTGGATCAACCCAGGTCATCATTAAAGTATTATTGTATTCTATGTCCACCGTTCACACCACAATAATAGGGTAATGTGCAGTGCAGAAAAATGCAGCACACTGCACTGCTGTAATGAGAACATGAATGGTGTTCACACTGCCATTAAAGTTGTAATAAATGTAAACAGTGCCAACAATGCAATGCAGGCACCATGGCTCACTGTTGTCACCTAGCGAACACTTGCCACACGGAAAAACAAGCCTGATTTTTTTTCCCTGTGTCTCTTTCCCTTTGAGTCCCTGAGAGATGCAAGAAATTGTCAGATTGGTTATTTCTTCAGCATTTACCAAAAATGTTTTATTTTTTTTAAAATCAAGTATCAATTTTGGGTGGGCAGATGCTTTAAAGAAAATGAATACAGGACATCAAATAAGACTTTGTTTAAAGTAAAGTAAAGACACTACAAGGCTTAAAAAGAAAGCATTTTTATTACTTTTATTGAAAAAGTCCATGAAAACCATTCATAACAATGAAAATCATAAAAAATATTCTTAGAAAGCTAGTAAAATATATTCATCTAAATAAGCAGTTATTAATAGCTAAGTTTTCAAACATCATCATATCAAATATAATATATCGCATACACAAATCAGTGCATTAAAAATCATTCATAAAAACTTTACATTACAAAAACAGCATAAACAATATGTTTTGTGTGATGTACAAACCTGGTTTGTTGGACAGAAGAGTGGCGACATAAGCGAGTAGCACTTTGTCCTGTGTCTCTGCTTTGAGTATATTTACAGTCCGGAAGCCTTACACCGGCCATATCAAATAAGATGCCACTGCTCCGATCATGCAATCCTTCATCAGTGTATGCAATGTAGGCAGTCATAGACGGTAGCGGTGCTGCCCATTAACCATACCAAACCAAAAAGATTGTCTTGACAAGACTTTTAATTCAAAAATCCTTTTCTACACCGTTGACATTGAAACAGAATAAGGAAGGATGGGAATGGCCTATGATTATGACCTATGAAGTTTTAGAAGTCGGTGGGCTATATCATTTCTTGTAACCACTAGGTGAAGAGATGTAATGTAAGCAATAGGCATATCCTACATATGAATCCTATGAATCACTTAAGGAGCGGTCACTGAGTTGTTGAAGATGAGCTCATATTAGAATCCAGGTACAGAGATTGGACCACCAAAGTACCTGAAAGGGAAGGAAGGCTGGAAGGAACTCATCAGCATCTCCCAAATACTGCAATATATGGGTAGACCAACCCTTTAGCACAAAATTGTGGGTCATGCTAATCAAACTAAAAGCTGAGATAAGACAGAACTCCAGGAATTCTAGCTGTACATGGAGCGGTTTGCTCAGCTTTAGGTCACATAATAGTTTCGTTTATCGCTTGAAGACTCTTGTAGCAAGATCTGTATTCTTAGGTCTGCATACTTTCCCACGAACATTACGTGGTGATCCACACTTCCTGGTGGTTTTCTCATATAAATAAGTTATATTATGGAGTGGAAAAACCCTAAACTCCAAGGCGAGTGGGGGGGGGGGGGGGGGGCGGGGGCAGGGGGACACAGAACTATGGCAGGGAAAATTCCCAGGTAAAATACCCAAACATATGAAAAGCTAGTGAATGACTCAGCTAATCTGTACTTACAGTGGAAATTTCTAAAATAGCCAGATTCTTACAAAGCAGAGCATTTTCACTGAAAAAGCTGGATATTAAGATATGGCGTGAGATGCAATAGTATTCTAGTGATGCCACAAAGCTGCAGAACACACTATCAAAAAGGTTGCCGAGCTGTACTAAAGCATTAAAAATATTTGCATGACAGTCTAAACTCAAACAGTGTTGGGGTCCTTGGCGGTATGAGTATTTTAATTTTTTTTCTTTCCATTTTTTTAACTTTCAAAAATCCCGCCAGTTCCGCCCCCTGTGACGCGAATGCTTGCAAGGGACGGAACCCGGAAGAGGGATGCCGGCATCGGCCAGAGGACACAGCGCGGCTCGAGGGAGAAGGTAAGAGACGCGACGCTGTATTCCCAAGTGTGGCTCGGGGTTACCGCTTATGGTACAGAAAATTAACCCCCAGCCACGCTCGGGAATACCGCCAGGAAGGTTAAAGTGCATGCAAACCCAAAATCTATTTTTGATTAGGTTTGATATCATGTCACACTGTATACAATCCCTTTTAAGCAGATTATTTGTTGTGAATCTACTCTAAACTTTCTTACCTGGAGATCCTGACAGTCCTTGTAGCTTTGCACTGCATTGTCAATCTGTAACTTGCGCTCCTTTAGTTGGCCATTGAGCGGTTTATCAGGTCCATCAGAGAGGCAGCCCAATGGCCAAGGGAAGGAAATCGCACAGCGGGCTGATAACACTGATGCAAAGCTGGCAAGCAGCGGTGTATAGCTGTCCACCTCCAACTGAAGTAAGGAAGTCTGTAATAGATTTACAAAAAGCACACTGAAGAAAATGGTCTACAGTAAGGAGTCATATCAAACATGCTAAAAAATATTTAGGTACAAACACCTTACAGCTGGAGAGAAAGTTGCCTTTGCCGTGGGGGCCCCTCCACTCGCTTCGTTTAGGGGGATTGAAATACTTAACCTACTCCTCGCCTCTCTTCAGAAGACCGGTCCCCCGAAGCCAGTCCTTTTTACTGCACAACCAGGTCGGAGCTCTCCGATATGTAATTGGTGCTCCCCAGAAGTGCTGCATTGTACATAAAGATGCCAAAGGCCCACCCGTATCCCAGGAGCAAAGTAGAGTGCCAACTGCTTGAGCAATAAGGTTAAGTATTGCGTTTATTCTTATAACCCTAAGCAAATCAAGCATTTAAACACTGATAGCATGGAGGGGGCCCCACTGCAAAGGTATCTTCTCCAGCCCAGAGCTCAGCTTTAGGCTCTAAAAAAAAACAGGTCGTGGAGCAATTTGCAAAAATTCCTGATGGTTACGGTTTCTAAGGGCCCGATTTATAATGGAGAACAGAAAACAATATGCACTGTATTGGTTACTCTCCCCATGGGCAGCATTTTACGGCCCATTTATAAAATGCAGGCAGTGGTACGGATCCTGCAGTATGTCACAAAGTTCTCTCTGCTTAAGTCAGCAAAGAACTCTGACTGGAAGAGAGGCAGATGACATGACCAAGAGGTCATATATATGCTTGGGCTCTATTTTTGTTTTCTTTTTTACACATTTACTCATGTTAATAGCGTGCCGCTGGCTTTGAGGCCCCAAAGTCAGGTGAGCGCCAAGTATAATTTTACAGCAAGTTGTTCCGTTTTATAAATGTGCCATTTGTTTGTCTTTTTCCCCTACAAGCAGCAGCATGGCCGCAGTAAGGCCATATCACTGCTTTATAGATGGGGAGCCGTGTGCATGTAGATGCATTAAGCAAGGGACATAAGCCTACCAAATTTCCATTTGGTGGAGCTGCTCTGTAACTAGTGAATTCAATGCCAAGGCCGACACGTGAATTTAGAGGAAAGATGTACTGAGGGAAATTAGTTACCACCTCAATATGAAAATGGCAGGCAGATGGCTGCTATTCTAATCCAAAGGCTTTGATACCGTCACAGTCACCTACTTGGAAAAAGCAAGCAACCAGTAAAGACAAAACTCCTGATCTGCTCACTGTTAATGGCAAAAAGTATTGAACCCAATGAATCAGTGACAGCCAGTCAACCAGCAATTTCACAAGAAGGGGGTAATCAACGACAGCCTATATATTTCTCTCAATATTTCTTAAGTCAAGTGAATCAGGAAATATACTATTGCTTCCATCTGAGGCATTCACATAGGTCATTTTCTTTACACATTTTCGGCAAAGGAGACGTACAAAGTTTACCACGGGACAAAGCTGGCGGTCCATGGGTGCTTCTGATAATCTCTTGTGACTCTTAGATGACTTTCTCTAGCACATACTTACTGGCTGCAAAACAGTATGTAGATGCTGGCATGTAGACACCACGTTCACAGAAACAGATGGAATGCTTATTCAGGGCCAAGTCATAGACAGGCAACAAGCATCATCATCAAGTCAGCAACAGCAGTTTACAGGATTTCTCTCCTTACAGAAGCACACATTATAACAAAGTAATGGCCATCTTAGAATCGGATGAAATTATCCTTACACTCACAAATGTCTTTCCTCTAAATTTCTTCTTCATTATATCTTTGTGGCAGAAGTCTTTATTTTCAATGGACAACTCCACTTTCCAGTTCAGAGATCTCATTTTTAGATGAGGTATTTGGAGCTAAAAAAGTTGCCGCCAACTATGTGTCATTATAATTGGTACAAATTGTCCTGCTAGCCATCTTTCTTCTTACAGCTGCCACCCAAGAGACATACATTTTGTTTTTAGAGCCAGTTGAGGGCCATTAACGTTGATGAGAACAAGCTGTAAAAGACTGAGGCGGTGTTATTTTACTTGATTCTGGGTGCCCCAGGTCATCAGCAATGGCATCTGAAAACAATGAACTAAAGGTAAGAGTGTAGGACAGAAAAACCATCTTCTTTACCTCGAATGGTGATAAAATGCTCAATTTCAGGTTTCCAGTGTGGTATTGGAGAATGAATGAATGAATGAGAGAATCCACTTCTTTTTATGGGGAACGAGACTTATTTTTCCTTCAAACACTTTTAAACATAGAGCTCTGTATGACTGCACAAAGTGTTACCCATGCAGCAGCAATATACAGAGGACTCATTTCCTGCTTTGCTTAATAGAATGGCCATCTTCATGGACTGGCCTTTAAATCATCACATTCTTTCACATTTTGTTCTTCAGGGAACACAGGCAACACAACATGTGAGATGCGACTCCACACTCCCCCCAGCTTGTCCTCATCCATCTCATTGTGGGATGTCTTGGACTGGACTGGATTAATGAAGGTTTCCTTAAAGAAGTCATGGACTGCCTCCTCTAGCTCATTAAGTTGAATATCTTTCTGCAAGGTAGAGTTCTGCAAAAGCACCGTTAGCACCAGTGCAACATTCTTGAAAGCTGCATTCTCATGGTCACAATATTTGTAGAGAATGAGCAACGACCCAGGAGGGAGTAATTCTAAACGATGCAGCACTGCTGCTTTGTCGTTAGCCTGGAATCTTTCGTTTAACTTTTCATCAATAGCCATCTTGACATCACCGACTTTAGAGGTCATCTCCAGCCCAGAGAGCACTGTGTAGCTGCTGTTAAGAGTAGAGGCAAAGATTTCTGCCAGCTGTTTGCCTACACAATATAACATCTTTTCTGCATCCCGGGCAGCAGTTAATAGAATTATAGCAGGTTCCTCATTGTTATTCCCACGGCTGAGTTGCAATTTTAGCATCCGTTGGCTTCTTTGCCATAGGTCCTGTGACTGACCTGGAAAAATAATTGGAAGTTTTTGAAACCTGTCGTGGAAAGCTGCCATGACTTGCTGTTTTTCTTCTGCATTATGTGTGGAGGTCTTCGACATGAAAATTACCAGTGATGATGCACCAAGGAGAAGTAAAATTGTAAAGATAAAGATCAAGATCCAGAGGTTACCTGGAGGTGAAAAACAGTTGTATTAGACCGGGGACTCGCAATGAAGGAAATGTTACTGATTCTATGATGAGAAGGATATCGCCATCCTAAAAAGGTAACATTTTTATCTACCGATCTTCCCTATTTGTTTTATTAGATGAAAAGACCCTTTCATAAAGAGCAATTCCTTCCTTATGCACAAATCTAAACTCAGAGTTATTTCCCATTTCTAGTCACATTCTTCAACATATGACTGCAGGTTCCAGTTAACCTATTTTAGCAAGCTGACATTTGTTTGGAAGGGAAGAGAAAATAGTATCACCCATCTACATCCTGTTAATTGTATGTCTCATCAGCTGTCTCCTTTTCTACCTTAATGACTACTATAGAGCAGAGGTTTTTTTCCCCATCATTGTTTTACAGGGTATCTCAAGGGAGCTTTTTCTTCTTATTGTTGTTTTAGAATTTCCCTTTAGGGGGCCTGTAGAGTGTTTTAATGGGATGGTCTTACATCACCCCAGAAGGGAGCATGTCCTGGAGTTTGCAGCGTGTATTTTTATAACCATATCATCCTAGCCCCGAAGCAAGGTTACCTAAATGCACAAAACAGCTCGTCACATACAGTTGTTTTATTGCTGATCTTGTGCCTGCACATGTCTTCCAATACATTTTCTTTGCACCTGAGGTTACCTCTGCTTTGCTGGGCACCAGCTGCATACAGGCATCTTTTCAAGTCAAGAGTAAAGTTGGCCATACACCTATAGATTATCTGCAGAGTTTGTATGGTCAGATGGAAAAAGTGCAACAGATTCCTCCATCTACACTAAACTGTGTGGAAGGAGGAATCTCCCACTGGGCCAAGCTTCATTCTCTTGCTAGTCGGCCCCGCTGGCTCTCAAAATACCTAAACAATGCCTGCATCCAATCAGATTGTTCAGGTATTTTGAGAGCTAGCAGGACCAACTAGCAAGATACTGAAGCTTGGCCCAGCGGGAGATTACTCCATCCACACAGTTTAGCGTAGCTGGAGGAATCTGTTGCACTTTTTCCATCTGACAATAGAAAATCTGCAGATAATCTATAGGTCTAAGGCCAGCTCAAGACTCAGTCTTTCCATTGTTATTCTGCACTGCCATCACTGTCAAATGGAAGAATATTGTTATGTGGCTAGAGCAGGATGCAGGGTCCTCCTTCCACTCCTACCCAGTTACCCCATACAAAAAAGATTGGAATAAAGTACAGGTATTTGCAAGCACAACGAGGTTCCTTCACTTCAAAAGCAATGTTACTTTACAGTCTGATGGACAGGTAAGGCTCACTTTAACAAATACTCATTTGCTCCTGGTCCAGCAATGCAATGTCCTCAGCTCTCTTGCCAACACAAAGTTCTTACCTTTGGCTTCTTCCAGGTTCCAGGTCTTGATTGGCTGGCGGGGAAATGATGTAACCCCTGTGCACGTACAAATGAATTCATTCATTTCCAGCACTAAGGTGTGCAAAGAATGTACATGTGCAGCGCACTGAACATTCTGAAGATCATGAACAGCCAGGTAAATTTGTTTATTACAGAAGAGGCATAGCATGACACTTCTGTAATAAAAAGCTTGCTTGCAATTTCATTTTTTTAAATCTTAGTCCCAGTTTAACTGTCAGTTTATGGCAGCCAAAAGAAGGGACAGAATTGGCCATGTAATGTTTATGCTTAATATACAAAACCTATCAAAACAGTAATGTAAACCTACTAATTTCTGAAAGAGATGTACCTCCTACTGGTTGATTGGCAGATCTGTCTTTTATAGTTTTGGACAGAAATTCCTCATCTGTGGGATCAAAAAATACCATTAATAGTAAGAAAAGAAATGGTGTCACTCAACTGTCATATGCAAGTTCATGGATAGTTTGTGCAGTGCCCAGCTAAAAGTTGTTTAAGTATATGGCAGGCCAAAATAAACACACACCTACACCTCCCCATGTTTTATCCCTTTAAAGACCTGCAAGTAGAGAAAAATCGCAACCGTCGTTTTCGTATGTAGGTGCACTCGATGCGTGTTTACGTGTCGTGCATGCTCGCTGGGGCGGGGACTTTAACATTTTTTTTTTTTTACATTTAAATGTAATATGTTTAAAACTATTTTTTTTTAACTTTACTTTAATTGTAATCACATAGGGGGGCAGTGACAGGTACTCTTTAAAGGTGATGCTGGGGGTCCAAAAGACCCCTAGTATCACTTTTACACTCTAAATAAGCTACTGAAGTGCAAATTGCACTTCAATAGCTTATTGCTGGGGTTCAGGAGCCCAGCAATGACAGCGTAAGTGATGCAATACGCGTCGCTCCCGGTTCCATAGTACTGGGAGGAAAACGGTGAACGGAGGTTCAGCGATCGCCTCCCCCAGCTTCCCGCTGACACCCGGCAAGCCGGTCCTGGGCCCGTAGGAGGGGCAGCAGAGCCCAGGAAACAAGGCGGGGGAGCTGAGCCGCCAGAATCACTTCTACTGTAAAGCCGGACGCCAGCTCTACAAAACTTAAACTCTCGGTGGCTAAAAGCTGCCATGAGTCTGTGTAACCCCTTCAGACTTCATGATGGGATTATCCCGTCCTGGGTCGTGAAGGGGCTAATGCCATAATTCTTTCATCCCAGCAGAGAAAGGTGGCAAGAATGTACTCTGAGCGACACGTGTCCCAAAATGTGGAGATCACACCTCACAAATCAAAAGACCACACACCTCAACCTTAGATACAAAGAGGAAAGATTTTGGAAAACCAAGAAGTACCAGCCACTCCTCACCCTAGGCTTCCATGAGCACCCAAATACATTGAGAGATTCAAATGTAGAGACATAACCTACCCCTTCTAGCCTCTTACAACCCCCCCGCCCCCACCCTCATTTTTCTCTCTCCCAATTCTATACCCTATGGCGTTTCTCCTGGTCTAAAAGCCACTCAAACAATCATTCTCCCGAGCAGTATCCCCCCTCAATATATTCTAGAACACCCAACATGACAATAAAATACGCTTAGAAAGCAGTTTTTAAAAAAACTTTGACTGTGTCACATTCATTTTAATGCCTTTCACCTCCCCTAAACACAGTAAAACATATACAAGGGACTGTAGGTTTGTTCTTAACTTGCATACAAAGTCAACTTGGAACTGCTACATTTTTATTTTAAGTGTAACTTCAGCAAAAACTATTTTTTATTTTTGGATAGCATAACCCCCTGTAACATTTGTTTTGCTGTGTGTGTGCCCCTTTTCAGAAGAGTTCACCTAATTTTCTGTCCCTGGGACCATTAGATTTTGAAAATTTTGGCCCGTCATGGAAACAAGGATTGGTGATGAAGCTTCAGTGGAGACACCTTTTTCCCATGACTCTTACAGGATTGAATTTCCCTTCCTATGGGTAGATTTCCTTTCACTTCCTGCTGTCTCAAGGACAGGAAATGAGATTAAATCTTTCTTAATGAGGATACAAACAGCAGTAAAAACCTCACAGTGACCCAGAAGAAGGTGGGCACCCCTCGTTTGCACGTCTAACAAGAGCCAACTTCCTGTAATGTACGTACAGTACTATGAACCAGACCCTAAAAGGCGGGCTCTCCTTGTCAGCACAAGTGCAGTAGCATTACAACTATTGAAATGCTGGGCGGTACACTTTGGCTGCAGTCTGGGACCCCCGGCTGTACAGTAATAGCCTCCGTTTGCAAGTAGGGGTCGTCTGTAAGTCGGATGTCTGTAACTCGGGGACTGCCTGTACTGCAAAATGTTTTGCTTTAACAACTTTAGAGATCGAACATAAAACATACCATCAGAAAAGGCTTTGTTTTTCTTTTTATCCAGTAGTTGCTCTTTTTCATTGGCTGCAATGAAGCAAAGAGAAAATATTAGCATTCACACAGAAAAAGAAAAACAGCAAATAAATAAAACCAAAAAAACGGATACTGCACAAACATACTCGAAAAGAAATAACAACATTCATTCTGAAAAGCAAGAGTCAGATTACCGCTATTAAAGTCTGCTGGGAAGTTCTCGGTTTGCTTGACCTTGTATCCAAGCCCTGCCTCCAGATACTACAACCTCACCCACCCACATTTAATGCCTTGCTGGCCAATATGATCACTCACATTGGACAGGTTGCCGATCAGTCTCAGCCTAAAGCTGAAATCTAGCAAGCTGAATATAATCTTGGTCATGGCACTGAAGAAGCTTTACTAGACAAGGGCAGTAATAACAGGTATCTTGTGGTGCGTCCCCTAAGGATAACAGTTTGTCTTTTAGCTATTCAGAACGTTTACACTAAAGGCCTGATGTATGAAACCTGTGCCAAAAATGAACCTTCATGCTGCCCATTCAGCCTCCACTTATTTCCCAAACCTGGATTCTGAAAGTACCAGCTAACTGATAGCATAGATCTTCTATAATACATTTTACCTGTAGAGATATGAAATCTAAAAATGAGAGGTATGGGAGCTGGCCCCAATGCATGCTATGTGTCCAGATTTGCTTCAATGATTACAGAAGGCACAACTCTTTAAAAGGGTAAGTTCGCTTTCTCACAAAATGTGACAACATGAACCTACTGACAGCACCCCACCACACATACCTGTGTGATACACTGCTAGCCGATGTACAGTCACAACCCAACAGCAAGTAATGAACATAATGCTCGCAAATAGCAAATGCTCATTGGTCAGCACAGATACCGTTTCATGGTATCATGTACAGATATTTTCAGTACTCGCAGATAGCGTCATCCCGAGGTACTGTGGGCCTGGCATCCTGACTGCCATCTGTGTTCTAACGAAAGAACACCAGCTTCACGTTCCGCGCTGTCAGCATATAGCGGGCAGGAGCACGCTATTTGCCAAGTTTGGGTCACAGGATCACATTAGTAAATATATTCCTTTGACCCAAAATAGGACTACAGCAAAGGTTTAGCTAAAGTTATCTATTAAGGGAAGTTGTGCCGCGAAAGATAGAGTCAGCTGTTCTGAAAAATGATGATGTTAAGGCCTTATTCACATGAGAAAAAGCCAGCACGTACAGCTGCGTGCACGGCTGTATCGGGCAGCTTCCTGGGAAGGACAGGTGATGCGTGTGATTAGTACCGTCCCCTGTCCTTCTCTATGGGAGTACGCGGCCATACGTCACCCTATGCTCACCTCAAGTGCAGGTCCGTACGGGTGTGCGTGTCCGGCTCGGACGCAGATAGGATCCATCCCGTCAGCGTACGCTCACCCGCACGGGTCTGCAGGGCGGCGTACGGCCGCATACTCCCATAGAGAAGGACATGGGCTGCGCACTAAATCACACGCAGCATCTGTCATTCCCGGGAGCAGCCCGATACGCCCGCGCACACAGCTGTACGTGCCGGTCTTTTCTCGTGTGAATGTGGCCTTAGCTTTTGGGCAAAAATGTAAAGCAATACTTTGCTGGACAATGTATATTTGTTCTGGATTGTTATTGATCTAGATTTATTATTAAAAACAAAGTTTGAGAGTTTAATACTACCTTTAAAGAGAAATGCCCCGTGAGTAGATATTATAGGATTTGAGGGAAAGTACACTTTTAATTTAGCCATTTGAATAAAAGCAGTGTGTTGTAAGCACCCTTGGTAGCTGTGCTGCCACAGTGGTTGCATAGAATGTGACAATTCATAGTCATGGTTAATATTCACATTAATGTGAGATGAGAATGTATAGTTTATTTCCTTAAGCAGCATTATAGTTGGTTAATGTGCTGCCATCTTGTGGTCATTTTAGTTATTGCAGGTTTTCTGTGTTCCCTCCCATCTATGATGTATTTACCCGGTGTGTAATGTAACCACGCCCTTCTGCTCCAGTAGTAGTTTCAGTGTCATTACTACTGGTAACAGGACCACATGTTAATCTGCATTGCATGCCTGGAAACATTATCATCTTTGACTGTCTTTAAATACCATCTATTCATTTATCTGCTGTATCCTGTTGTCTGCTGTACAGAATAAAGTACTTTGTGGATGGAAAAAGGTATCTGGTGAGTTCAGCTATCTGATAAGGATTGTCCGCCGTGATTATATCTGCTTATACAGGGCAGGCATAGAGGTCTCAGAAAGGGATAAATCGCCAATACAACAATCGCAGTCAGAATAGTAGCGTTATATGGTTCGTCCCAACCCCCATAAAAGGAAATGAATAAAACTGGAAGGCTGAACTGAAACAGAATGCTCAGAACAGAACCTGCTAAGTTAATGTCAAGTTAAGCAGTGCATCATCCATCTCATTTTTCATTTGATCCACAGGTACACTTTAGTAGAGTGTATTCACACGACTTGGGAACAGAACTGATGTGAATGGTTATTATACACATTATGCTAAATATTTCAGCAGCATATAAAAAAATGGAGGAATTTTTTTTTAAAAATGCAATTGAGAGAAAGAAATAAGACCACATCTAACACAAGCATAGCATCTGCGCATACCTTTCCTTAGTTGCTGTTTGTACACAAATTCTTCTTTCTCTCCTATGAAATTAGAGACAGGCGATTAAAAAGGAGGATGTGTGACTTGTCATATGGCTGCACTCTGCAGCATAATATAACATGGAATTGTAAATAAAACAAAGAAATACAAAATACCATAAGAAGTGTAGGATCTGCTGGACTCAATCTTCAGCGGACTTTTAAGATCTACAACAGAAATCACAGATAAATACAAAATACCATAAGTGTAGGATCTGCTGGACTCAATCTTCAGCGGACTTTTAAGATCTACAACAGAAATCACAGAAAGACAAAAACAAAAAAATCAAAACCTGCTGATCATGGTTGGTGGACATATCCTTAAAGTTCATGAGTTGACTGCTGAACTTACTCAAATGTCACATTTCTAATCCCTTAGTCATATTATGGAATATCCACCAGCCTAACATGCTCTTGGCTTTTAACAGCCATTAAATTGCAACTCCAAACAAATATATAAATACACAGTTGATTGATGTGGGTTTAGTTTTATCTGTCATTCTGGTCAGCCAGTTCCGTGATTTTCACACCTTTTGCACATCCAGAAGGATAAAAAAAAAAAAAAAAAAAATGTCATGGCTCAGCAACTGGGTGTCCTACTGCTGCAGTGTGGTTTCTTTTGGCACGTCACTACCTCCAACTTGATCACTGAACAATGAACCGGTATCAGTACTTTTGCTCAGAAACAGGAATGGTAAAACAGAAAGTAGCAGAAGGATCACACCGACTAGCCAGTGTGTGCGTGATGAAAATTGCTGGCCAAAGTTACAAAATCTTTGTCAGGTTAAACCTTACAACACCTAAAATATCATTTTCTTTCCCAACTGCATATTTAGCAATTTGCCTGCTTTACCGTTTAAAACCCATTCATGGCTAGACTATTTTTTTTATTCACATGGTAAAAATACTAGTATCGGTATCAGTGCAAATGCTGAGTATTTGGTCGAGTACTCTTACTAGCCCAAATGCCTAGCCCAATACTTCCAGTATCAGGAAGCTGGGCACCGAGTCATTACATGCTGCCCGATTCCCGATTGGCCGGCTCCATGCTCCCTCGTCATGAGCCAGCTTCCCGGCCAATCAGGAAGCCCGGCAGCGTGTAATGACATGGCGCCCGGCTTTCCGATTGGCCAGGAAGCCGGCTTTATGCTTCCTCGTCGCCTCATGACGAGGGAGCATGGGGACAGCTTCACTGCTAATCGGGAAGCCGGGTGGCGAGTCATTACACGCCGCCTGGCTTCCTTAACCACTTCAAGACCAGGTGTTTACACCCCCTTCCTGGCCAGGCCATTTTTCAGTATTTAGCGCTGCGGTACTTTGACTGACATTTATTCCGTCATGCAACGCTGTACTGAAATGAATTTTACACCATTTTTTGTGGACACAGAGCTTTCTTTTGGTGGTATTTATTCACCACTGGTGTTTTATTTTTTTTCTATGTTTCAGAAAATTTAGGAAAAAAAAAAGTGTTTTTTACATTATGTTAGGAAACAATTATTACCCATTTTTTTGGGTAATATATAAAAGACGAAAATATAAAAAGGGAAAATATAAAAGACAGGGTCACGTCGGGTAAATAGACACCAAACATGTCATGCTTAAAAATTGAGCGCACCCGCGAAATAGCAAATAACTACAATACCCAAAATTGACCATAGGCGACGATTTAAAAGCTTTGACCGCTCATCCGTTTAGAGTCATCAGTGATTGATGGCCCTAGAATTATTGCTCTCACTGCGACGTTCGCGGCGATATGCAGCATGTGCGGGCGTAATCATCGTTTTCGCAGGTATGCGCACCTGACGCATGTTTGCATGAGTGTATGTATGAGTGGGGGCTTTTAAAAATGTTTAGACATTTATTCCGTCATGCAACGCTGTACTGAAATGAATTTTACACCATTTTTTTGTGGACAGATAGAGCTTTCTTTTGGTGGTATTTATTCACCACTGGGGTTTTATTTTTTTTCTATGTTTCAGAAAATTTAGGAAAAAAAAAAAAAAGTGTTTTTTACATTATGTTAGGAAACAATTATTACCCATTTTTTTGGGTAATATATAAAAGACGAAAATATAAAAAGGGAAAATATAAAAGACAGGGTCACGTCGGGTAAATAGACACCAAACATGTCATGCTTAAAAATTGAGCGCACCCGCGAAATAGCAAATAACTACAATACCCAAAATTGACCATAGGCGACGATTTAAAAGCTTTGACCGCTCATCCGTTTAGAGTCATCAGTGATTGATGGCCCTAGAATTATTGCTCTCACTGCGACGTTCGCGGCGATATGCAGCATGTGCGGGCGTAATCATCGTTTTCGCAGGTATGCGCACCTGACGCATGTTTGCATGAGTGTATGTATGAGTGGGGGCTTTTAAAAATGTTTTGGTTTTTTTAATTCTTTTTATGTGTGACTTTAATTTTATTTTGGAAACTAATTTTTTTTCCTGTTTTTTCCTGAGGTGGGCGTGGCTGAGCGGACATCTAAAGACGCCCGCTCAGATCTAGAGACCCCTCTTTTTTACTACGGCCGGCCCTGAGGTGGTTAATGGGACTTCCAGTATCGGTAAATACCGGGGAAAAAAATATCAGTACTCTTATTCAATACCGAAATACCGGTATCAGTGCATCCCTAAAAAAAATAAAACCTTTTGGCTTAAAAATTACTTCTAAGCTCACAAATACACAAATATCATTCACACTTGTGTTTTTCAATTCCTGGATGCACCCGACTTTTTTTCAAAATGCAGCTAAACGGACTGCAGATAAAAGCATCTAAAACACAAGGTGTAAAGAGATCCATTGGAAATCATTAGATGCATATATATGCGTTTAGAAGAACATTTTAAAAACACATAAATGTAACTGTACTGTCTTTCTTTAAAATTAAAAAGAGCTGCGCAAACTGTTGGCGCTATATAAATTCTGTACAATAAAGATAGATTCATCTGACTTTAACCGGGTGTGCATTTATTTTGGAGTTTTTAATGGTCACTTTCCAAATATGCATTGAACGTGCCTGTCTAAGCTCCTACCCAACTCTCACACTGCTGAAACGAGATTGTCAGAGGTGCCGTTTATGAAAACATCCAGTCACTACGGATAGGAGTTCATACCATTTACTCCCATTCACCACCTCTTACTTCATCTAGGTAATCCTGGATCCAGATTTGTATGTCCAGCTAGTATACAGAGAGTGATGGGAATTTTGTACTGAAAAGGAATACAAATATAGGAGACCTGTACTGTGAGAAACAGGTGCATTGGATGGCTCATACTTGACGCCAGAGACAGCCAGGTATACAACATTTACAGGAGTTCAGAAACAACAGCCCACATAGGTATGTTAGCACATGCTTCCTTTAAATACGGAAAGCAAACTAATTACCTTTTCTTGGTCTTAGAGTAGAACGTCTGGACACATCTCCTCCCCCTTGGCTGTATTCTAAATAAGACATGAAAAAATTGTGAGGAACAGAGAAACTATTTGAGCCGAATAGCACCCTGTAAAAAGGAAAAAGTTGAATACTTAAAATGTCCAGATGGTGCAGAGCCCATTTTTCAATCTACTTCAAAGCTATAGGCACTGCTCCTATTTGACATTGTTTGTGTTCCATACTCCCATATCCCCAGCTGCACCCTGTGGCTCCACTCACTAGGATATCTAAGGACAGAGCAGTGACATAGCAGCCAGCAGGTAAAACCACAGAGCACATTGGGGGGGGTCATACTATCGGATGCACCTGGAAGTGTTGGATAGAACCAGAGCTCAATACATAGTAAACCCAATCACACTCCTGACCATAAAAAAAACCCAGATATCGGGTGGGTGCTAAAGTGACTGTAGAGGCCTCTGCAGATCAAGGGGATATGAAAGTCAAGCCAACTTTATCCTTGGTCAATTTTATTTTTGACCATAGTTGTGTCACGTTAAGCGACGTTTCAGAACCGTGTGGTCCCTTCTATAGGAAAAACAAGTGCAAGTATATGTACATAACAGTGAAAAACAATAAACCAAAATCCCAAGGTTACTCTACTCCCCTTCTGACATCATAATGACATCACATTCCTGACATTTTATGTCACACATATAAAGCATCTGTGAGCACGCCAGAGAGCAAGAATTCTAGGGCAATCATTCACGGTTAACTCTAAATGATGACATGTAAAGGCTTTTGAAGGAGTTGCCTATAGACAATATTGGTTCAAGCAGTTTTCCCATTGTATTACAGGATCACACGATCTTGACATATTTGGTATTTTCTTTCTCAGTGCAACATCATCTTTGATATTTTATCTAAACAATTGGGTATTATATTGTGTTTAAGTGCACTCAAATTAATGTGTGTATTTTTTTAATTGAAAATAGATTTGATAATGAGTAACACAATTATCAATATAAAAATTGCAACTGCCTTCATGACATGAAAATGCAATGAATCTATTTCCTTGTACCGTCAGGACTGATATATGGGGGTTGATTTACTAACCTTATAAACATGCCACGAACAAGTATACACCTCTGTAGTGTGTTCCCTCCCAGCATGATCTATTGGTGGAATATAGACACCTTTGCAGTGTGTACACACCCAGCAGGTGTGTTGTGCAAAGCCCTGCATGAATTGCAAGGTGATGTTGTGTAAATTAGCTGTACATTGTGTTGCTTGCGTTGATGAATGCAGGAATGTAAATGCATGAGCCAACCATTTTTGTCTAAACTGTGAAGCAGCATTATATATGCATCATGTGCATGATTTTTCCATATATGGCATTAGTGGAATATGCTTTTAGAGACTTTTTGGTTGATAAATACGTTTTGCTGTGTAAAAATCACACGCACCTAGCGTGTGTTTAGGTTAGTAAATCACCCCCATGGTGTTTTGTTCACCATTTCCTGGACTCCGACGTAACGGGCCCTTCTACTTTGTTATTTTTCTACATTGTTATCCCTACTTCTCTGTAATTGTTCCTTAAAATGTCTTTTTTCTTTTGAAAAAACGAAAATAAAAGACTTTATAAAAAAACAAAATTGCAGCTGCCGCCATTTTATTCTACAGGAACTCTGCTTACAGAATACATAATGTTTTGGAGGTTTTAAGTAATCTTTAAGCCCAAAATGTGTATTAAACAAGTGCGCACAAATCTGGCAGTGAACGAGTTACGTTGCACTTTAAGTTGGGTAAAGCATATGAAACATTCTCTACATATCGCAAAAGGGATCATTTGCAAAGTCTAATACCAAATACAAAATCAAAATGTGCAATTACTGAAAATACATTTGTTACCCTTTCAGCCCAAAAAAACAAATTAAAAAAACCCTTACTATCAGTGGATGTGCTCTTGAAATTCGCCTTGCCACTAGAGTCTGCATTTAAAAATAACAGAAATTGTTAATTTAGGTTAGGAATGTATAAAACTCAAAGTCAGGTAGGCAATGAGCCAAAAACATTTTCTAAACAGTTTCCATTGCTCCTAGGCTGTACCCTCGCTCCTGCATTATGAATGAAATGTTTGCATCCATGACACAGGTAAAACGTACCTTCTTTTTGGCTGTCTATCTGGGAAAATGTGGTCTTTTCAGCAGCTGTAATATAGAGGGAAACAAAAATCAGTATACGAGGAAAAGTAAATGGGTTCATCTTGATAGGCATGCATGTCAAACAATGTGTACAACTTGCTGCATCCAAACAAACACAGTGCAGCACAAGGCAGGTCAAATGTGTCATGTAAATGGTCAGGTCTATTGCTCAATTAAAGTTAATGTGATTTGGCTGACGTGCATTTCACCCATAATGATAAGCCCTTAAAGGGAGAACTATGAGGTGAGTGAGAGGTGTCATAGTTAGAGCCGATGTGTGACATGGAAACGGTCACACGACGGCTCTATACATCGGGAAGTGAGCAACCACATACCATCACTTGCTCACTTCCCGATCATCTCCCTCCACAGGGATACCCCCCTCTCCGACTCTCGCTATATACTGAACTTTGGGTCACAGGAGGAGGTTAGTATATCTCCTCCCGTCACACTAAAGGTTACCCCACAGTTCTCTTTTAAGTGCCAATGCAATTATTTTCCAAAAATGATATCCGTTACTTTTACGTTTCCATTTTGGCTTTCCCAAGAAGGCACGGTCAGCGAGAAATCTGAACTTAAAGTGACATTAAACCCTCAGATTTTTTAACATAAAATACTGTAATGTGTGCCTTACTGTAATCCATGGTAGTTTCCCTTCTCTTTGCTGCTCTTCCTTTTAAATCTGTATCTGTTCTCATGCTCTGCAGAACTTCTGTTTTGCAGCAGACTGCCTCGTCTCAGGAAGCGATACATGGCGTCTGTGTATTAATTTCTATAGGCTTGTAACCTGAGCCAGCACTACAGGAAGAGGCCCTGAGCTGAAAAGGGAAGTTCTCCCCAAGCATGAGAAGACATGAGGATTTAAAAAGGAAGAGCAGCAAAGAGAAGGGAAACAACCATGGATTACTGTAAGGCACACATTACAGTATTGGTTTATGTTAAAAAATCTGAGGGTTTAATGTCACTTTAACGGTTTACAACTACACTAATATTATTATGCATACACTTTTCCTAGTATTTGCTCTTTTTTCTTCTACATTTAATATATTTCCCCCTGTGACAACTACGGTATTGCCTGTAACAAACATTCCTAAAATTTGCATTCATTAATTTTTAAATAAACTGAAGATAAAACTCCCATCATGATTTTTTATTCTTTTTGTCAAGTAAACCACATGAACACACAACACATTTCCTGTTGACCATGTGCACTTGCCAGTTACCAAAGTAATACAGTATGGGAACGAATGCCCAAGTTAAGTCATAAAATATAATCAAATTGATAAGACACTGTAGAGACAAACTCCATTTACATAGTCTAACCTTCATTCTCCTGTGCAGTATGCATCAGCGTTTGACTACACTGTTCAGTGCTCTCCTACTGACATGGTCAGACACATCCCTCGTGCATGATACCCCTGTGTTGTGATGAGGTGTGTCTGTTTCTCATCACTGCCGGCACTGGAGTTGTAAAGCAGGAAGCACATTTCCAGTAAGAGGAAAAAAAAAAGGATTCTCAAGTCGATTCCACTTGGAAATGCCTTGAAATACCCAACATATTGAACAACAGGATGCCATAGATCAGGGGTGCCCACAAGGTCGATCGCGATCTACTAGTCGATCACATAGCGATCACTGGTAGATCGCCATGTCCTCTCCTCCCGCCACTTCTCTGGATCCCGAGAAGAAGAAGTGAAGGAACCGGGGGAGGGCGGAGGACGGAGCCGATGTCACAGAACACTAATGAAGAGCGGTGAGGAGAGAGAGACGCACGGCCAGGATCTGACAGCCGGCGCCTCTCTCTCCCCTCACTGTTCGTCCGTTCTGTCACAGCGGCTCCGACACCCCCCCCCCGCGGCTGAAGTGCTCTTTCACTTCCTGTCGGATCCCCTGCTGCCTCTGCCCGGGAGAGCAGGGGGGATGCAGAGGAGAAGCTGAGCCCATTTGTGCGTAGACAAGCGGCAGAGGATCGGTACATGTCAGTAGTATGTACAAATCCTCTGTGCAGGACAAACACTGGAGCGATCGGCTGATCACTCCAGTGTTTGTAAATAACTGGGGACACATAGTGCTATGTGTCCCCAGTTATAAATGAATGAACAGGATGTGATTTACATCACGTCCCGTTCATTCATGAGTTTCTCAATGGGGAGAAGCACTCTGTACAGAGGCTCCTTCCCATTCAGAAACTGCTTGATAGTAAATATTTTCTGAATGAATAGGAAGCCTCTTTGCTTTAGATAGACTGTATTTGGACTTACAAAAACAAAGAAAAAACCACTACACTAAAAAGGAAGGCTTTGTCAGCCACCAACCCCTGCGCGACTCATTAATGGCCTTTCAGATGCAGTCATAGATTTGTGGTGAGTGTATGAGATGCTTTTCAGATCTCCATGATGATGTCAAAACAAACTTGCAAAAAATGGATTGTGAGGAAAATTTAGAACCTCTATTATGCTTTGACTTTAATATCAGATTGAAAGAGACTATTGCTGCAGGGAAAATAGCAACTGCTACATGTATAAAGTAAATGCACCAAGATGTGCACATACTTGCCGCAGCCTCCCAGTCCTTTCGGTCATGGCCAAAGCACTGGCTGTTCTGACAGGCAAACCTTTGCATCTAAAAGTACGTGCCCTCCCTCCCCTTCTGTGCATTTCTATGGAGCAGAGTCGGACAATCACAGTAATGGGTCAATTTAAAAAAAAAAAAGAGTGGACAGGCTTAGAGACAAAACTAACACTTGCTGGTCAGCTATGACTGATATCCAAAAAAGGTTAATAATGGAGATGTAAACTAGTCACATTAAAAATGAAAAGATGTCTCTGCAGATAAAATTTCTAAAATAATAGGATTGTATTATATGCACAGGGCACTAGACAATTTTTGCTGCTTTGATGCATACTAAATTAGTGTCCAGCTACAGTTTGGCAGGTAACTCAGAAGAATGGGCTTGTTCCATGTGGAAATATACATAATCCTGCCTCTTCTGTGGGTGAGGTCATCACTAAACATGCATCTCCTTTAAATATACCAAACAAGCACCAACCTCTTGATGAAGACATATTGATGTTGGCAGCAGAAGTATGTGCCATTTCTTCCTCGCTGTTCTCCTCTTCATTATCACTTTCACTGCCACTGTGAGTATCGTAATTATGATCTCCTCCTCCTATAATACACAAAAACAATTAAAGCAGTTGAGAATGTGATCTTTTGTGATTTATACTAACTCCTGGAATAATTGTGTAAAACACTACACAAAATTCTATTAAAGCATTTAGGAAGGGAGAACAAGAGCAATGTTTTCCACAAAATGTCAACTGGGGTCAAATCAGCAAATGAGGCATCCAGACTAAAAGCCACCTATGAATTAAGATGAATATTTCCTGCTTGAAGTAGCATGGCCCGGCTGCTTCTGGTCACCACCAGAGGCTGTTTGACGACCACAGACCTGCTTTACATAGAAACTGAATCCATGTAATAGAAGTACTGAAGAAGTAAGAAGAAATTGCTGAGTCATGAGGCTGCAGGCAATATTACTGGAAGCAGGATTTCTATTCCGTAAAGCTGGATAGACACGGTTTCATGTGTGTTGCAGCATGTAAAACGCATGCCTAGGTGTGAATGGTTCACAGTATTTCTTTCAGAACATACTGAACTGAAGCCCATAGATATAAAAAGATTTATTGTTCACACCATGTCCAGAACAAGTCCAGAACAGTTTGTTCCCGGACCAAAAAAGCATGCCAATGTAACCCTATGGTATTTTTGGGGTCTGTTCACACCAGGGCAGTCCGTACTGGTCCAGACAAAAAAATAACACTGCTCGTCTTATTTTCTCTGTTCTAGAATGCATTGAAACACACGGAAACACATCCAAAACGCAGAGACCATTTGAAAGACCATTTTAAGCTTTAAAAAAAAAAAAAAACACACAAAAAACACACTACGTTTTCCAGATCTGATCCGTACAAGGTGTGAACAAGCCCTTAGAAACCGATTTGAGGTTTAACAATAAACCACATGGATTCTATACATCTGAAGTAATTTTAATGCACATAGGGGGGAATTTATAAAAACTGAAGCAGACAAAATCTGGAGCAGCTGTGTACAGCAACCAATCAGCTTCCATCTTTCATTTTCAAAACCTAACTGAACAAGCTGAGGGTAGAAGCTGATATGTTATTATATGTACCTGCTCCAGATTGTGTCTGCTCCAGTTTAGTAAATTCCTCCGAAATATGTTTGACATGACAGTTTCAATTGCTTGTATTATAATGCATAATACCCATAACCCACATGTCGGGATGTGTGAGCTTTGCAATGTAATAGTACCAGGCAGCATTCAAGGAAAGCTTATATTATAATGCATAATACTCATAACCCACATGTCTGGATGTGTGAGCTTTGCAATGTAATAGTACTAGGCAGTATTCAGGGAAACCAAAACTAACTTACTATATTTTGTATCTACTGATGCAGGTTTACTTGTTTTGGAAACATTCCTCTTCTGCTTGCCATCACTGGGACTGGGCTTGCTGGCAATATTATCAATAAAACTAGTCTTAAGTTTTGTGCCGTCACTAAGACCAGGCATCCTGTCTGTATTAACAGTTTTTATCTTGTTGCCATCATTGCCACCTTCAAAATCGTCTCCTTCTGCTGAAAAGAAAATAAAACAAACATTTAATTTCATTTTTATTTGGTGCTTTTTTTGCTAATGGAAAGCAAATGTTGTGACAGTGCCTAGTAAGTATAGCAATACAAAGTAAGTAGATGTGCAAAGTACTGCAACCAATGTCAAGCAACCAAAACCATCTTTTAAACTTCTCTTAAAGGGAACCTGTACCCCACAAATAAAGATTTGCTATAATATGTGACATTTGTAAATGTTAATGGTGCTTAAAAGGGTTATTAAACCCTCCTGTGTTTTTGCATATATCTACTGCTAGCAAACAGTAGATATATGCAAAAAGTGTTAAACAAAAAAAAAAAACGCTTTAAGAGCGGTTTAAACTTACATGTGTCTTCGCCACACGCTCGCGTCCAAAAATGTGAAAATTCTCGGGCAGCCGCAAAGCATCTTGGGGCGGGCGCATGCGCAGTTCACATTTTCGTCCAGGAGCCGGGGAGAGGCACAAGGCAAGTATATGGATGGCGTGCACCCGCATGCAGACACTGTAGGACAGGAAGTGCCAGCAAGGACAGAGGAGTCAGCACTGAATCGGAGACCCGCAGCACCGCTGGAGGGACAGATGAAAACGTCAGGACAGAAGAAGAAGATGATGATCAGATTAAGAGACATCATTTAAGGTCAGGGCTTTAACCAGTTGCCGTCCGCCCGTTGAAAAAAAACGGACGGACGGCACTGCTGCATTAGCGGGTTGCAGTCTCCAAACGGCATTTTTTTCTGCTCGTGCGCCCCCCTAGCGCGTGGGCAGAAAAAACCTGTGCAATGCATAGAGCCGTTACCGGCTGTTTAACATATAGTACCTGTGCTATTATATAGGGGGATTGTTATCCCACTATGTAATAGCAATAACAATAAGTGCAAAAAAAAAAAGAGCAATAAAAAAGTCACATATAAACCCCCAAAATGTTTAAGTCCCCCACGTTTACGCAGATATAAACGTTAATACGCGCCCGGTGCACTAGCGCGCGAAAACGACAATTGCGTTACACACGTTACATATCGCCGCGAATGTCGCAGTGAGAGCAATCATTTTAGGGCCATTAATCACTGATAACACTAAACTGATGAGCGGTAAAAGCTTTTAAAGCGTCGCCTGTGGACAATTTTGGGTATTTTTTTTTTTTGGTTTTCGCTCGCACGCAATTTTAAGGCTTGACATGTTTGGTGTCTTTTTACCCGACGTGACCCCGTCTTTTATATTTTACCAAAAAATTGGGTAATAATAAATGTTTTATCATTTAATATAGGGGAAACTGTTTTGTTTTTTATTTCGGTAATTTTTACTTAATATAGTAAAAAATAAAACCCGCAGTGGTGATTAAATACCACCAAAATAAAGCTCTATCTGTCCCCAAAAAATGGTATGAAATGTATTTCAGTACAGCGTTGCATGACGGAATAAATGTCAATCAAAGTACCGCAGCGCTGAATACACCAAAATGGCCTGGATGGGAAGGAGGTTGAACACTGTGGACTTCAAGTGGTTAATTAACATGGGGGGGGGATCTTTGACTTTAATGTCACTTTAAGCAGTACCCAGAAAAATTTACCTATTGTTTGAAACTCCGCTTCAAAAATAACAGCTCTCATCCTGGTATTTGAGGGTGCCTAAGCACTTCTGTCCCTATAGGCTCATATGTGTGTATCTGCAGTGTGAGATCTAAAGCAGTGCTGCCTCTGACTGCTTGTCTTGCAAGATTAGGAGTGAGATTTGGTGATATCACTAAAGTTCTCGGTGCTGGTGGCTCTGACATGGGGAAGACAGACCATGCCTCTACTAAAAAGGGCCACCTCCCCCATAAACACCATGCAGAAGCATAGCTAGTCAGTATTGGGGAATAGATCGACAGCAATACCAGTAAATAATCCTTGTGCCCCCAAAAAAGGCAGGCACAGGGCGAACCTCCAGAGAAATATTCTTAGGAGATTGCTGAGAGCAATATGTAAAATTTTTAACCCCTTCGCGACCAGCGATGTACAGTGTACGTAGCTGGCATCGGGCTGTTTAAACAGGCTCCCGGCGGTGACTCCGTTTAAACCTGTAAAGCAGACAGTCGGCTTTACAGTAGAAGCGATTCTGGCGGCTCAGCTGTCGCCAGATCGTTTCTACGGGCCGGAAAAGCCGCTGCCCCCCGCAGTTGTGATGGCAAGTAAAAAAAAAAAAATAAGTTTAACAGTAACTAAAATAAATGTAAAAAGAATTAAAAAAATTATAAAGTCCCCCGCGAGCATGCGCATCTTCACGTAAACACGCGTCAGGTGTGCCTACAAAACGACGAACCCGCTACACCTGTTGGGTATCGGCGCGCACGCCAGAGTGAGCAATAATTCTAGGGCATCTCTAAACGGATGACCTGTGGGGGCTTTTAAAGCGTCGTCAATTGACTTTTTGGGGTACTGAATTTTGTCGCCGTTTCACGGACGCATGCAATTTCTATGCATGCAATCTACTCGCTGTAACCTCATCTTTTGTATTTTATTAAACAAATGGGTATTTTATTGTGTTTTGGGGTTTGATTAGGAATTGTGCCAATATCATTGTGCCTGCAGTCCGGTGCTTTGCGATCAAAATAGTGCTCGCAGCATTTTGATCGCACCGGACTGGACTGCAGGAACAGTGTGCCGTGTGATCCCATCCCGGTGATCGCATTGTGGCCGGAGGGCGTGGCTACGGTGCCATTCACTTCAATGGCCGCCATGCCCCCTGCTACGCAAATAAAAAAAGTGAGCTGGGCGCAAAGCGAGGCAGAGTTTTTCGGCCAGAATTGGTCCGGAACGCACTGCAACTGGTGTGAAAGGGCCCTGAGCCACTGCGAAGTGTCAATGCAAGACAAAAATGTTGTTAGGTTTGGTACCACCAGTTGGTAAACAAGATTAGACAGAAAAGTCCCTTTTGTCAAATGCCAACAATATGTTTACAAGCCCGAAATGTGACTATGAGTTTATCAAGCAGGGTGTAGACAGGAACAATACAAAAAAATGTTGCTTACACTAAAGTGGTTGATAAGATCTTACTTACTAAAAGCCTTGCTGATTTACTTTGCTTATACTCAAGCGTTATATACATATAGTTAGAAAACTATACAAAAAAGTAGAGCTGTAGTGGGGAAATCTTGGAGAGCTAACTAAACCATACTACAGAGAAGATCAGAAGAAATTGTAAGGAATATATAATTATTGCTCATTGTTCTGCCACAATAATCCAGACAACATTATCCATCTCATGCACTAATTACCTCTTTTGGGTTCTCTGATTGCTGGTCGGACCAATGGATCAACTTTATTCTCATCTGTACATAAAAAAAAAACAAAAAAACATTTTTATTAAACAATAACTCCAAGCATAACATAATACAATCTAGAAAACACGGTCACTGTGCTGCAAGGTCTGCCATCAATACTTCCAGGCAGATATAAAGGTCCCAGATTTATTAACACATCATGAACTGGATTTCTGCAGTTTACAAGCAGTACACGTACCTGAATTTGACTTGGTATCAGCCCCTTGCTGTATAAATGTACAGCAAGAAGCATCATGCCGATAGGAGAAGTGAAAGTATTAGTCAATCTGCAGCTTCTCCTTTAACTGTCCAAACACAGGATGGGGAGGGCCACGGCAAGTGAAAGGGAGAAGGTCACGTACCCCCCCCCCACCTGAAATCCCGGGTATTTCCCAGGGCTCTGGCAGATAAACAAAATGGTGCGGGACACCGATGGAGGTCTGTGTGGGTATGCTGGCTTGTCATAAGCACGTCAGTCTTTCCTGAAAAGGGACAGATTCTGTGTACCAGCTATTGTTTTTAACCCCATAGTGACCAGTGACGTTCATAGTACGTCACTGGCAGCGGGCCCATTTAAACAGACTCCCGGCGGGCTAAAGACGCTGAGACTCGGCTTTACAAATGTAAAGCCGACTGTTGGCTTTACAATAGAAGCGATCAGGCGACTCAGCTGTCGCCCGATCGCTTCTCCGGGCCAGTAAACAGCAATCTGCACTTCAATAGCTTATTTCTAGTGTAAAGGTGGCACTAGGGGTCTTTTGGACCCCCAGCATCACCTTAAAGAGTACCTGTCACTGCCAATCTGCTATCATACAGGGGGCTTGCAAGCCCCACTATGTGATAGCAATTAAATAAAAAATAAAAAACAGTTTTTAAAATTATTAAATGAACTAAATGTAAAAATAATTTTTACAAAATGCTTTAAAGTCCCCCGCACCCCCTACGTCTTCATGTAAACATGCGTCAGGTGCGCCTTCATATGAAAACGACGATGTCACATGTTGGGTACCACCACGCACGTCGGAGTGAGAGCAATAATTCTAGGGCTAATATTTTCACGTATCTCTAAACTGATGACTTGTAGGGGCTTTTAAAGCGTCATCCATGAACTTTTTGGGGTACTGAATTTTGACGCAGTTTCACAGACGCACACAATATCTAACCTGGCATGTTGGCTATTTACTCACAACCTCATCTTTTATATTTTGTTTGAAAAATTGGTATTTAATTATGTTTTGGGGCATTTAAGTGCATTTTTCATTACATTTTGGGGCTTGATAATACGTTGCGCTAATATCGTGCAACATAAAAAAAATTAAACCGACAACATTTTATTCTACAGGGTCTCTGCTTTCAGAAAATATATAAATGTTGATCATATCATGGGTACAAAAAAAGGTTTGGGTCACTAAAGGGTTAAAGTGTATGTCTGTAGAACAAATGCTCCCAAGACGACTTAGTGACATTAAACCCTCAGATTTTTTAACATAAACCAATACTGTAATGTGTGCCTTACTGTAATCCATGGTTGTTTCCCTTCTCTTTGCTGCTCTTCCTTTTAAATCCTTATCTCTTCTCATGCTTGGGGAGAACTTCCCTTTGCAGCTGACTGCCTCTTCCTGTAGTGCTGGCTCAGGTTGTGAGCCTGCACACAGACACCATGTATCCATTCCTGAGACAAGGCAGTCTACTGCAAAACAGAAGTTCTGTCCAGAATGAGAAGAGATATGGATTTAAAAGGAAGAGCAGCAAAGAGAAGGGAAACAACCATGGATTACAGTAAGGCACACATTACACTATTGTTTTATGTTAAAAAATCTGGAGGGCTTAATGTCACTTTAACTGGCAGTCCAATGACACATACGCCGCCAAACATGTCTGAGGTCTGTAACCAGCATAGAGTGAAATGAGGGGGAGGGGACTTGTACTTACCATAAAATACTTTTCTTGGAGTCTAATGAAACAGGACAGAGCTCTACATAACATTGGGAGTTTTTATGGCAGGTGTCAGTGGGGGCTCAAATGGCCTACAGGTATGAAGATGATATCATATAGCTGTACTTATGGGTAACTACCGGCACTTGTGGAAGGCATATGCTATTCCGTTACAAACATAAACTGAATTAACCGTTTCAGAATGGAAGAATAAATAGTATACAGCACATGATAGACTGCTGTGATGAAACAGGAAGGGTGTGAATGGAGTCAGATGGGCTCTATACATCCACTTTCAGTTCTGTCTCAGAGTCTCTTCCCCGTCCTGTGCCTAGCTCAGCACCCAGCATTGCCCTCCCTTCTGTGCCCAGCTCACCCCCAACATGGTCCGCCTCCCGACTACCACTCCTCCGTGTAGACCGAGTATTCATCTCTGGCTCTTGTCTCTGCCCGCCAAGCTATCCGTCACACCAGCAGCGGAACCTTCTGCCACTTCCTGGTCTACAAGCGTTCCGCCCTTACAGGTTTCCGCAGGAGGCTAATCTTGATACACCGAAAGTAGGCGTGTCTTATGGTTTCGTTTTTGAAGCGAAGTAAGTCGGAAGGACCGCTGTAGGGGCGTGGCCTCGGCGTTTACTAAATATAGGGAAGCTGCTGTAGGGGCGGGTCCTTTGCGTCTACTGATATATGGAGTATGATGTAGGGGCGTGTCCTCTGCGTCTGGTATTATAGGGAGGCTGCTGTAGAGGCGTGTCCTCTACGTTTACTGGCATAGGGAGGCTGGCTCCGTCTAATTTCAAATCTAATAGGCTTCCTGTCTGTTTCTTCAATGGATGAAACATGTCACCAGTGAAGTTAGAACTGGTGTTTTGTTGTTTTTTTTTTAATTCTTTATTGACTGAAACAGTGTCAAAATTCACAATATATGAGCAAGAGGTAAGTGTACAAAGTCCACAGACTCCATAATAAAACGGACTACACCGTATTACACACATACTGTTTCCCCCGAAAATAAGACACTGTCTTTTTTTTGGGGGGGCTCAAAAAAACACACTAGGTCTTATTTTCAGGGTAGGTCTTATTTTTAATGTACAGCAATCCAAAGTTAACGCAGATCCAAATGAAATAATCCAAAATGGCGAAGTTAAGAATAGGGTAATCAGGGTGCCTTACCTTTCCAAGAGCAATTTGGTAACCAATCGCTGGCCAGAATGAGTGAAGCGCACTTTTACTATCGATTCCTCACAGGCGGAGTGCATTTGGTATCACTCCGCCTGTGACAAGAGTCGGCGCTATAGAGGAAGCACCGGCTTATGTGGCTCTGCTCTCTCCGGTGCCGCCTCGCTCCCTCTAGCACTGGCTTAGTTGGCTCCGCTGATTCTCTCCTGCCTCTCCTGCGGCTCTTCAAGTTCCCCCTTATGCCACCACCGGCCCTGGGAATGGTCACAACTAGGTCTTATTTTCGGGGTAGGTCTTATATCTTAGCAATTCCCAAAAATAGTACTAGGTCTTAATTTCGGGGTAGGTCTTATTTTCGGGGAAACAGGGTATAACCTGACTTATAAAGTCATATAGAACTGGTGTTTTTATGTATTTCAGGCGTGAATAAGACAAGTTACTGTGTCCCTATTGAACTAAAGTGACACTAAACTGAGGAGTTAAAGTAGCATTAAACTCTCAAGCTTTTTTAAATAATAAATCCAGATCAAACAAATATACGTTGCTCAGCAAAGCATTGCTTTACATTTCTGCTAAAACACAATCATGTTTCTGAACAGCTACAGCTGGCTCCAAGTCTCTCAGCTCAGCTTCCCTAAACATCCTGTCCAGTACAAGATTGCAAAGGACAGTGCAGTCTCCAGTAACTATTCATCTACTAGCTGGGAGCAGAGGGGGTAGCTTGATTTGTTGTGTCTGTGGAGACATACACAGCTTAATATCACACACAAGTTTGACTGCATAGCAAAGAAGAAGTCAGAAAGGGGTCACTATAAAACAGGAAGTCAGGACCAGTGCTCAGGGGACCGGCTGATTCTAGCAGGGCTATTCACAAATGGGTGAAGGGTTTGGAGAAGGCTGGAGGAGTGAACAATCTAGGACAGGGGTGGCAAACTCAAATTCATCGGGGGCCGCATCAGCAGTATGGTTACCCTCAAAGGGCCGGTTGTATAGGACTATGCATCTACTCTTTATTATCATAGTAATAGTAATCATGGTGTCCTCAATAAAAGCTCTCCTGTGGACGATACCAGCAGTCTGCAACCCTCCTTTTCAACTGGCATGGAATTAAATTATTCTCATAATAATTATAAGCAGACATCCAGAGCACCCCACTCCCAATACAGCAGATGTCAAGAGAAGGAAACCAGAGCACCCGGAGGAAACCCACACAATGACAGAGAGACCGTGCAAACTCCATGCACATAGTGTCCAGGAAGACTTTAATATCACTTTATATCTTAAAAATGCATTTAACTAAATAACAAAAATGTATCTTATTTGTGTATCACTCAGCTGTAGATCCTCAAATCATCTCTGAATGGGTGCTGATACTGTCCTTCCTTCTGGAGGGTGGCTACTTTTGTTCCCCATGGTCCCTGTGTGTGTTGTAAAGTAGTCACCGCTCCAAGCTCGCTCCCGGGATGGACTACAATCTCAGTACTAATCAGAAAACTAAACATGAGATTGGTGCGTAGTGAAAAGGGGCGGGTGATATGACCAGACACATCCCTAGCTCCCTGCAGCTGCCAAACACAGAGAGTTATGAGTAGAAGATGACACACTACAAAGTAAGTTTTTTATACTTTGCAGCCACCCTCCATCCATAACACACAGCTTTTTAATGATAATTGTCACACCCAGTGTGTTGTGTACATTTAATTTTTTTCCCCAGGGTTCGGCTTATACAGGTGAAACTCGAATAATTCTTGTATCGTGCGAAAGTAATTGCAGTAAGTGCTGCAAAAGGGGCCCAAACCAAGTACTGAGTACATATGCATGCTTGTACTTTTCAGAGGTCCGATATTGTTCTATGTACAATCCTTGTTTTATTGATTGCATGTAATAATCTACTTTTTTGAGGTTGTGGATTTGGGGTTCTTGGGGTTTTCATGAGCTGTAAGCCATAATCATCACAATTATGACAAATCATGGCTTGAATGATCTTGCTTTGCATGTAATGAGTCTATCTCATATATTAGTTTCACCTTTTAAGTTGCATTAGTGAAATAAATGAACTTTGCACGATATTCTAATTATTCGAGTTTCACCTGTAAATCACTTGAACTCAAGAAGTGAAGATTTTTGTTATATTATTGAGAACATTTGCAGTTGTTAATTGCAGTACCCTGGAATTCCCCTTAAAAAATATCAGTGCTCTTCCTGGTATGTGAGGTGCTATGTACTCCTGTGTCTACAACCTCACACCTGTATATCTGCAGTGTGACATCTAAGGCACTGCTGCCTCGGACTGCTTGTTTCAGGAGATTTGGTGATATTGCTACTGTATTGCTCACTATTCTCCTCACTGGAGGCTCTGCCATGAGGGAGGGGTCAGACAGCAAAAGAACCTGGCACAGGTTTTGAGCCTTCCATGTTCTACCTAAAACTGAAAAAAAAAATTTGACTTTACATAAACTTTAAAAAAAAATTTGTGCCAGATCATCTTTTTTTGGAGTTATAATTTAGAGACAGAGTCATTTTAGAAAGCGTTGAAGCCAAGGATGTGGTATTGTCAGAAGCTGAGGTGCTCCAAGACAGTCTTCATATTTCTCTTGGAACAACTTTCCTATTATAAGGGGTCAGAGCTGAGCAGTGAGGGGCAATGTTTGGCAATGGAGCTTTGAAACACTTCTCAGATTACTCTAATTTTACACATAAACTGCCCAAATGATTTTACTTAAAGAGGAACGTTACCCTTATCCTTGAAATGACAACAAAATATACCTTTAGAAATGTTTAGTAATGACAATCTACAAACACATATGTCTAGATAATTGCCGGCTTTGTATTCTTTGCATACCTTATTTTTATTTTCTTCCCCATTTTTCTCACAGTGGCCATTTTTACTAAGGGCAGATTTATATATCTCCCTTTACTTCCTGGAACTCTGAGACATGTGACTAGAACATGTGACCATTCACTTCATCTCAGCGGAGAAAAATGCCTTTCCTTGAGATCTTGTCAGATTACCCAGCAATGCACTGCTGATGTAACCTTCCCAGGATGCAACGCTTGGGCATAGGCTGCATTACTAATACCCCACGGAAAGAGGGAGAGGAGGAGGTAGAATTATAGGTGACACTGAAGTTGTGCTGAGATAGGTGGGAGATGAACCATTAGAAAGCAGAGTCTTGGAGGCCAAGGGATTGGAGTTTATTAAGGAGAAGCGAGTGGTCAACTGTGTCAAAGGCAGCAGAAAGGTCTAAAAGTATGAGTACAGAGTAGTGGCCATTGGTTTTAGCAGTTAGTAGATCGAAGGGCAGATCTGTGGAGTGTTGCGGACGAAAGCCAGATTGAAACGGGTCAAGGTGATTGTTAACTGTAAGGTGGCGGCTCGGGCGGTTGTAGACCAGCCGTTCAAGAAGTTTGGAGGTAAATGGGAGCAGGGAGATGGGTCTCAAGTTGTTTAGATTGGTGGGCCCCAAAGATGTTTTTTTTAATATGGGGGTTACCAGTGCTTGTTTTAGAGGGGTAGGGATGACACAATTAGAAAGGGAGAGATTGAAGATGTGAGTTAGAGAGTGTAGGATAGAGCTAGAGGGTGACCGAAGTAGTTGTGAGGGGATGGGGTCCCGGGGGCAGGCGGTTAGGCGTGTGTTAGACAAAAGAGTAGCGACTGTGTCGGTGGTAACTGGATCAAAAGAAGAGAGTAGCGAGTGTGGTAGCAGACAAGGTATGTTTGGAGTGGGAGAGGTCTGGACAGTGGGGATTTGATTGTGAATTGCATCAATCTTGTCTCTGAAGTGATGTGCACTTTGCTGTGCAGTCAGTGAGTTGGTTGGAGCAGGCGTTGGGGAACAAAGTAGGGGTTCCTCTTTCCGTGGGGGTCCCCCAAGGGCCTGTCCTTGGGCCCCTTCTATTTTCTATCTACACTTCTTCCCTGGGTCAATTGATAGCCTCCCACGGCTTCCAAGACCATCTTTATGCCGATGACACCCAAATCTACCTCTCCACTCCTCAGTAAGGAGTACTGTAAGTAAAAGAAAAATATGTTTAACTAATTAATGTAAAACGATTTTCTATCAGCATGCAGAGCTGCATGCTGAGGTGATTTCTAGTGAAAGGGGGTAAAGGTCCACTTTAAGGCAGAGAAACACATTGATTTTTTTTCCTCCCCTGCAGCACAAACATACCTTCCTTTCCCTCCTCCATTATTCCATTTACCCGCCGGGAGTGTACAGAAGCTTTGTGTAAACTACAAGATGCAAGAGTCATAGCTTACACAGGACTATGGAGTCCCCTTGTGACAGTGCTGACTGGCCCACTGCCGTCACAACGATTACAAGTCCTCCAACAGGAGGATCTGGAACATACAGGGGTGGCTAGGAACACAGTCAATTTATAGTAGGGAGGTCTCACTCTTGGCTCATCCAAAATATACAGGAAGCTAGGGGATGACTCAGCCCGGCAGCCTCCACCTGTAACTAAAATATCACATTTCCATAAACCATCCCTTTAAATAAACATGTGTTTGTGCTTAGAAGTATCCACCCATTGTACTTAGTAGGTGTCTATCAGGAGCTATAAAACATCCTGCAGTAAATGTTAATGTATATGTAAGCCCTATAATCGTGAAGCATAAGGCTAACAAATCTCAACTTGCGGTGGAACTGTTTTGTAGCTCATGATTTTAACACTGTGGTTGAACCCGGTGTACTAATAGGCCAAACATATAGGGATAGATGACACCTGAGAATGAGGGCCAGGGAGATATAGCTCTAATCATTTGGAGCAACTCACTTGACAAGGTAAAGCGGCACAGACATAGTTAACATGAACTTGTATGGAGTCACTAATAATGTGGCATGGTCTAAGTGTTGTGGTCACAGCATGGCTCACTAAATCCAGTTTTAATACCATAACCTCTGTCCTAGTATGTATGCAATGTTCATTGAAGTCATTGTGGATAACTAGAGCTTAACTGCTAATTATGTATGTCACCGGGAGTTCTGTAAATTCAGATGGTAATAAAATATGCTGAAACTTGTAACATTATCCTTCCAGTGTCACAAATGATACATTTTTCACTTACTGTATATTCTACTTCATATGTACTCGCAACAGAATTCAAAGCTGGTGTCCCCGTTGCAACACTTCCCCTTACCTCTTCTTCTGAGGACAGCTTTAAAATTTTGTATTTCACCTCAATTTCTTTCTCGGTGAAAACGGTCACTGGTACCCATAGAGGGGTGACTCTCCCCAATGTGGACACAGACAGCAATAAAAACGTATCATATGGTTTAACCCCTTCACGACCCATGACGGGCTCATAATCCCGTGATGAATTCTGAAGGGGTTAAACAGACTGGGACTCGTCTTCAGATTTGTAGAGCGAAAATTTGTAGGCGGGAAGCTGGGGAGGAGAGCGGTGAACGTAATTGTCGGGATCCGCTTCATCTGCGGCGTCTCAGTATACCGCGAGCAGCAGCTTACGGTATACTGCGGCGCCTCAGTATACCACGAGCTACAGCTTGCGGTATACTGAGCCTAGGGTGACGGGAGGACGCTAGTTTGTGTCCTCCCGTTACCCTAAGGAGAACTATGGGGAAAAGACTTAACCCCATAGTTCTCCTTTAAGTCTTTAGAGTACAGAAGGAAAGAGAGAATATAAGAGAATACAAATATTTTTCTTTCTCTTTCATTGAGGGACACAGGATTCAGAGACATTTGAGTTACACTGCCGCGAACAGGAGGATTTGGACACTGGCACATAAAAAAAATCAGTGATCAGCCTGGTATAACCCCTCCCACTCTCAGCATTAGGAATGCACTGATACCAATACCATGTCAGTGGCTCTTGATTCTGGACGTGCGCAGTATCATGTCACCAATCGAAGAATCAACCAGAATGGTGAGCAGCAATGAGGTGGGGATTGGCAACACAATTTCTCAGGTGTTCCAGATGGAGCACACACTGCTGTGTAATAGACTGGGCACTGGTGGCAAGCAGCAGGAAGAAAAGGAAAACATCCCTACTCTCTCAGGGCCAGCAAGATCTTATGCCACTGCCTTCATCACTGTGAGGCACAGACAGAGAAGAGTTGGGGTACTGCTGGTGAGGAGGAATAGGATTGGGGTGCTGACAGAGAGGAGGTTTGGCGGTGCTGGCGGCAAGAAGAAGGAAACTCCTCCCCTCTTCCTCTTTCCATAGGTGTTCCCCAAAGTTCTGTCCTTGGACCCCTTCTCTTCTCTATCTACACCATCTCTATGCTGATGATACTCAAATATATCTCTCCACAACTCACCCCCTCTGTGTCCTTGCGTGTCACCAATCTACTACCTGACATATCAGTCTGGATGTCACAACACTTCTCGCCCACCCCCTTCTACCAATCCCTTTATGGCTTCCAATCGCCCACCCCTCTCTGCCAATCCCTCC
>NW_017307561.1:188497-246788 GCF_000935625.1 Nanorana parkeri
GCTTCCATCCCTCACTCCCCTCTGCCAATCCCCCCACTGGCTACCGATCCCCGCCAATCCCTCCACTGGCTACCGATCACCCAAAGCAAAATATTCAAAATATTAACAACCACTTACAAAGCCATCCACAACTCTGCCCCCGGATATATCTCCAACCTCGTCTCACCCAACCCACCCCCTCTGCTCCTCCGAAGACCTCCTGCTTTCTAGCTCCCTCCATGCTGGCCCCCAGGACTTCTCTAGAGTCTCCCCCACCCTTTGGAACTCCTTACCCCAACATGTCCATCTATCATCTACTCTGTCTGCCTTTAGGCAATCCCTAAAGACAGGGAACCCTATCCCACTTCAAACTAACCACTGAACGTTCTCAAACAATTCATCCCCACACAGCTACCTCCTCATGTATCACTTGCCCCTCCATCTTAGATTGTAAGCCCTCAGGGGCAGGGCCCTCCTTACCATCTTGTCTTGAATTTGTATTGTGATTGTAATGTCTTCCTTTTATTGTAAAGCGCTGCACAAACTGTTGGCGCTATATAAGTCCTGTATAAAAATAATAATGATCAGGGTCAGTGGGATAAAATAAGCCCCATCAGGGTGACTATCACTAGTGGGGACATAGACAGCATTAAAAACCTGACAGGTGATGTAATCCCTCTCCACTCTATACAATGGCTATGGCTTCGGTTGCACGTCAATGTGCGCTCTCAGTGCAGTAACATTTGTAAACTGATTTTCACAATTATTTTATTCTAATTACAAAATAAAGGTGACATTGTTATGAAGGAAGCTACAGCGCTTAGGGGCGCTTCTTCAGGAGAGGGAGGTTGTCATTCAAATGTGCAGCCTGGGGCGACTGTGCAACATGCTGGGGGCTACATAGTGAGAGGAGGACGGACACCCCTCGGTTCTGGTCGGGGAAATAAGCAGTTCCAGGACTTTTGGCTACCCTCGATGCCTCTCAGTTTATGCTGCTCCGGGTGGGATTCGTGGTCCGGGCCTCTCTCCCCTCATCTGCTTCGGTGACTGTGACCCAGGTGCTGTGCCTGGACGGCCCTGCAGAGATGCACACACACACTGACCCATTTGAATGACAACCTCCCTCTCCTGAAGAATATATACCACATCCGTTACAGCGCCCCTAAGCGCAAAACGTTGAGAGAAAACTAGGCTCCTCCTCTGTTAAACCTTCAAAAACGCTGTATCATGTCAAATTACAAACAATCCTGTCTCTGTTAAGTCTGATTATCTAATCATGTTAATTATGTCTAATCATGGCTTTCTACTATCATGCATTGTAATTCTATCAATCATGTTATTCACATATATATGAAGGACAGAACAGAAACGGAGTGAGCTTTTCAGGGAGATATACAAATTGTATATCTCCTTTATATTTCTCCTTTTTTATTTTCTCACCTACCTGCCTCAGTCAGTCCTCGCCTCGTGCCAGTCTGCCTCTTTCCGGATGTCCTGGACGTGAGTGAGGCACCCGTCCGCACAGCCTCACATCCTCCAGGGAAGCCCGTGTGACATGTCATGCTATGCGGGCGGGGGCCGGGGGAGGAGCTACCTTTAGGATGCGATCGTGCAGATCGCATAGGACAATACGTTATGGCATTGCCGTATGCGGCCGCTGCCATAACGTATTATACTATGTGATCCGATCGGCAATTTTCTGCGGGCAGCGGGCTCAAGGGGCAGATGCTTCGGGCCCCTCAACCTTTATTGGGCCCGGGGCAAGTGCCCTCTTTGCCCTGCGTTAAAGACGGCCCTGTTGTAATTAGGGGTTATGTCAGGTGTAGGCAACATCAGCACTGTTGTGGAACTACAAGTCCCATGAGGCACTGCAAAACTCTGCCTGCCACATGCATGACTCCCAGATGCATAGGCATTATGGGATTTGTAGTTTTACTAGTATTTTAGTGTCAAAGTTTCCTTCCCTTGGGTTATGCAGTGGCCTTTTACCCTGTCATAGAGTACAGCAGTCACCAATAAGACTCGCCTGCCCTTCATTCCCTTCGCACTATCAGCAGTGCACGGGGCTGGGCAGCCAGTAACCACACAGAGGGGCGTGGTCTGAGTGACAGCCCCATAACACAACTGCAATGGAACGCAAATGGAGGAGGGGTGGCTATCTCGCGAGATTTCCTCCGCTCTGCCTCCCGCCCGCACTGCCGCTGTTAGAACGTCTGTTACTCTCCGGTGCCAGCTTCCTCTGCTTGCCAACCAATGGGAAGCCGATCGCGGCCCCGGAAGCGGAAGTAGTTTTGTGTCTGGAAGAGAAGAAGGGAGAAGAGGGTCTGGAACGCTTGTGCAGCGGGGAATGAGGTCAGTGTTTATATTGTGATATACGGGCGGCAGCTGGGTCACTCAGGCCCCATAGTGTCCGCTTGTCAACCCGGTGGGGAGCTGGGGCTACTGCGCTGAGCTATTTATGAAGAGGGCCTGTCCCTGCTCTGTGTGTGTATAATGTCTATAGCAGCTGGGGGGACTGGAACTCCCAGCATGCCTTGCAAGTCAAGGGATTAGACGTTAGGGAGCTCATTGGGCTTTATGGCCCAAATCTAGTGTGGCCTCCTTACATGAAGCAATTTTGGAAAAAAACATTTGTATGTACTTTCAATAAAAGCTCAAATCCCAGGATTATGGGTCATTTTTAATGTCCTCAAGCAGGTATTTAAAAAAAAAAGCTCAGGTTCCAGTATTCACCTCCTGTCTGATTCTGTGCGCGCTTGGTCGTGTGTCGTGCCCGCAGCGCGCTTGGTCGTGTGTCGTGCCCGCAGTATGCTTCATCACTCAGTCATTCACCCTGGCAGACTGAGGGTATACAGTGATTGCAGGGTGTCGTGGACCTGCCCCTTAAGGGGAGGGGGGTGTCACCACAGTGCCCCAGATTCAGCGTCTAATGGTGCAGAGAGTGGCACAAATATCATTATGCCAACTGCACTCTCTGCAACAATAAGGACCCCCCAAACCCTGGTGACGAGGCATAGAGTAATCTGTGGCATCATATGAGCGTGCTGAACACGTCTGGAAGCGGTAAGTATAAAAACTTTAAAGTGTGGCTACATTCAGAACTTTTTTTTTTCCCCCTTTAGAGTAGGGCATGACTAGATCCCTGCCAATTTCTTTTTTTTTTTTACTTTCTCTGCCCTGTTTGAGACATTTGACTTCACTTTCTAAGAGACCAAACAGACCTGAGAGGAAATCCCGTCTGAGACAGTTGTCATAGGAACAGGTGTCCCCATTGGAAGATTTTGCCTAGCATCCAGTCCCCATGACAACGGTAGACTTTTGGATTTCCCATCACTTACTCCTCTGGTCACCTTGACAAACACAGAGGGTGAACTTCTCCAATTAGGACATTGAAAGCAATACAACTCTGTTTACCCTTCCTTTAGCTCTCCACCAAAACATTTTTTATGCATCATTTTGGGTAAACATGGCGCTGGAGTAGAAAGTAGTCAGAAATGCCTTTTGACTGGTTTGTAGTCATTCTGATATAAAATGAATATTCTCTACAGTTTCAATTGTTAAAGCTGAACTTGTAATTCAGCTGCACTCGTCCTTTGATCTAGGCACCTATGGCAGAGGGTCCTGGACCTTTCTGCAGACTATGTTGGGGCTGAACAATACAGTCTGCTTTAGATCTGCTCCAGCCTTTGATTTGGCAGTGAAGCAACATACTGATGATGTCACCCCTTATTCCACAAATAACCCCTCTTACCTATATAGTTATAGAAGGATATTTTACAGTGACCCTGTCAGTCTCTGGAAAATAACAATTCTAAGGCGGTCTCCTACAATGGAAGAAGTATTATACTGGCTTCTTCTAGCTTTGGTTCAGGGCTGCTGCTTCCATCAGAGTCTTCAGCATGCAACACTTCAGGAGTTTTCGGTGCCTGTGTCTCCAGCCATGTGCAGTGGTTCCATCCTCTGACCCCTGTTTCAGTACAGGGTTCATCACTGTTGGTGTGTCTCTATATAATGTTTGTGAACCATTGCACAAACATTATGCAATGTTTACTGCAATGTCATACTGAGCCTGATGAAGGGGACCCTGTGTGGCCCCAAAACGTTGTTGTAGTCATTAATGTGACAATATGCGTTTAATAAAGATGTTAATTTGACCCAAGTTTCCAGTGTGCTGGTGACATTCTACTTCCTCTTTGATGTTCGGCGGTGCCAACCGCAGTCATTTCAGCACCTACTTTACTAGGGGCTTCCAGTAAGGAGTGCAGTGGCATACCTATAGGACTGTTTCAGTACAGGACACAGCAGATGGTGGAAAGGCGCAGGCATCTGACACTCCCAAAAGTATTGAAAACTGAAGAGATTTAGAGAGGCTGCAGCACTAGAAGGAGATGGGTCTCTGGAGTGGTGAGTATATTACGACTTCTGTGTCAGGAGACTGCCACTAGGAATTTTCACTGACTGCATTGATTTAAATAATATCAGAGCTAGCCTTTATGCGGAGGTCACCTCTATGATTTTCTTGTGGTGGGGAGACTCAAGCCTTGACGTTGGTGACAGCCCTGGAAATCGTAGTTTCTGGTGTTGTCTGTGTCTGCCATTCCCATGGAGTCTGTTTATGCCGTTCCCATAGAGCCTATATTATATAGTAAGAAGACTGCATCCTGGTAATCACAGTCAGCTGCTGGTTGAGGATCCTGAGACTGGAATTCTGGATTTGTTATTATATGTTAGCTGTGGCTGAAAACACAGATAATTGGAAAGTTGTCATAGGGGGAACTTGTAGGCTGCTTAGCTATTCTTAAATAAATAAAATCTGTCTGCATGCTTGTTTCTGAATCGGTGACATTTCTTTCTTGGAATGATTACTTTTAACCCATTACAGCTGGCTCCTGCTGGACCGTTAGGGAGGTTTTGGGCTTCCTGATCATTTCATCACTGTGATTGGCTTCCACATTGATTCAGTGATCAGAGCCAGTCCTCCGGGCTCCCAAATGTTGCTAAGTGACCAAGAGCTGCCTGGCAGAGTGGCCATAGGTCTTAAGGTGCGGGATTGAGCATATTCCCTGCACAAAACAGTGACTGCGGCTGTACACCTATATGTGGCAGCACAGCAATAAAACCCGCTGCCTTGTTGCCACATATTTGCAAATGACTGGTGGCAACAGGTTAAAGCCCACTATACGTATTCTGTGTCAGGGGTAGGCAACCTCTGCACTCCAGATGTGGTGAAACTACATTTTCCATCATGCATTCACCTCTGTGAATCAAATCCGTTGCTGTCAGCTGCTGTTATCTTTTACACTCTGGGCCGAAACACACATGATTCAGGGCAGGACCAATGCATATGCATTGTAGCGCATAGAACGCACAGTAATGCACTACTGCACTGTGGTACCTCGGCAACAATGCACATTTAATGCAACGTTCAGTAGTGGAGACGTATGAATTGGTAGAAGGTAATGTTTGCTTTGTAGATTTGCAGCCTTTTGCTTTCATGGTAAACAAAGGGGGCACCAAAACGACATCAGGTTTCTTATATGGCATTAATGGAGAAGTCAACTGCATGTTGGAAAATATCCGCCCCCACTATACACCCTTCACTTTTCATATCTTCCGTTCTGAAAAACTTCCAAACCTCTTTTACATGTTTGATTGAATCAACATATAATCCAGATAGTGCCCTGACTATTTTATGAAAGCACCAGTCTGTGAAGGTTTAATCTGGGTATACACATATCTATATTTTTTTTTTTTCGTTCAAACTGCGGGCTGAATTAAAAAAAAATAGAACAGACTCTTCCATCAACATTTACGAGCGTTGATAGACAAATCCCCCTCTGTGTACATTGTATTCTGACAGCAGCCGGGGGCTGTTGTCAGAATACCTAAATGGAGCTAGCAGCTGATTGGCTGCTAGCTCTGTCTGGCCAAGAATTTTCCAACTGGTTCCTGCGTTCAGTGGCATGGTGTGAATTTCAGCCAGTTCATCTGGAACCGACTGAAATTCCACACGTGTATGGGGTATACACGTGTGGAATTTCAGCTGGCTTTAGCCTGGCAAAATGTTTTACCTTGCTAGCCTGCTCTCTCGGCATGATTGCCCGAATTCATTGTAGAGTTGATGATGGCTGATTGTCTTGTAATTATGTGCCTTGTAGTAAGAAGGTTGATATGTTGTGTTTTTTTTTTTTGGTTTGGTGCCCATGTGTGTGACTTATTACATGTGAATAGCCGAGCTGATCATTTTGAGCTGTACCATGTTGTCTAGTACTTTTACACATTTACACATTTCAAGTTTATTAATGTTTGTGTATTATCTACATGAAGAATTATGTCTTCTGTTGTCTTGTCCGTCGAATATCTGAGTGTCTTTCATTGTGAATGCAGTCACACTTTTATGTAGCATTTCCATATGATATTCTATCAGGACAGACCAATGAATATGCGATTTAGGAGCCAGTCTGTCCAATCTAGGAGCCTGGAATATCTTCTTTTTTTTTTGAGCCACCTCCATTGACTACTAGTGAATACCTCAGATCTTAGGCGCCAGCTGTCCTTTTAGGGAGCATTGGCTACTGGTATCTGTCTAGTCCCGTATTATATATATATTGTTTTGAACAATGGAAACGGCCTCAACTGACCAATCACAAAAGTACTTCTAGTCTTCTAATACATCTTAATGGATAAGACAAGAATATTACAGTAGGTGGGAGAATTGTGCATGAACCTCGGGTTCCAGAATTTGTTGAAGAGAGTTGGAACTCCCAAGTTAGTGAAGGGGATTTATCAAATCTGGAGCAGCTGTTCATGGCAACCAATCAGCTTCTCTCTTTCATTTTCAAATCTTAACGGAAGAGAGAAGCTTATTGGTTGCCATGCACAGCTGCTCCAGTTTTGATAAATTCCCCCCAATGAGGGGAATTTATCAAAACGGTGCTGCAGAATCTGGAGCAGTTGCCCATGGCAACCAATCAGCTTCTCTCTTCAGTTTGCTCAGGTAAGATTTGAACATGAGACAGAGAAGCTGTTTAGTTGCTGTGCAAATCTGCTCCAGATTTTGTCTGCTCCAGTTTTGATAAATTCCCCTCATCGTATTGTAATTTTATTCCAAAAGAAGGGAATCTCAGGCAGTGGTAGCAACTGATTATACTATTCTGCAAAAGGAGCCTAGCCTTCCATTCTCCATCAGGAGGAAGATCTTCCTGGACCTAGTTTTGATGCAGGATCTTCTAAACGTAGTAGCTTGGTCCAGGTTTGTTTTGGACGCCACTCAAAAGTGCCTACCTGGTATTAAAAGGCTAGTATCTGCATGGCTTGTGACTGTGTCTGTCTTGCAGTCCTGAAGAAGCCTGGAGGTGCGGTGTGCCACGCCAGTGTTTGTTTTGGTGACAAATATGGAACATCACATCATTTTTATTTTACGGAACTAAGCAATCTATCACATAGGTTATTTAGAAGCGTGACTCTTCATAGTCTACTCTAATGATTGGTGATTATACTCCTTCATCTCATTCTTTTATTATGTCCAGCCCTAACATGAATGATTATAGGAAATAGATTGTGAGTTCTCCCTCCCGCGCAGCTTCTAAAAACTGCCCCTGCTGCACACTTATTTCCTTCATTAAAGGCTTTTTGCCATTGCCCAATAATTGCATCTCTTTCAAGTCAATTGTGTCTTATTCATATTAGGGTTATCTTTTATTTGAAAGAAGAGTTTAATATTGGAGGACATTCTTCTAGCGGTGTACATTTCTAGTAGAATTCCAGTATGATCCTCTATTAAAGCCCAATAGAACCTTCAGTTTAAATTGGCTATTTGCATTCCAGCTGCATCAAAACAACAGCTGTGAAAAGTTTTAAGCTGGATATACACTGTGTGAATTTTATCTGGTTCATGAGCCGTTCCATCCAGCTTCCTTCAATCAGAAAATCTTATCAGAAAATGTTCAGGCAAACAGTGACAACAGCCAGTTCACCGCAGTCACTGTTCAGGTACTCTCACAGTGGCACACCCGCCTCTGTCATAATATAATACCCAGCGGGAGATTTGTCCATCCATGCTGTTTAATGTGGAGGGAAGAATCTTTTTTTTTTCTGTTCAGCACACAGGTTGAATGAAAAAAATAAATAAGCGTATGACTAGTTTTAATTTTGTTTAGATAATCATCCGCAGCCTGAGCAGAAAAGCCTGCCCTCTGCCAGGGTACATTAAGGGTGAATACTAGGGATGCACCGATATATCGGCCGCCGAAACATATGGGCTAAAAATGGCTGAAAGTGCAATTTTTCTGCCGATATAGCGGCGCATCCGTGCTTTCTCTCTGCTCTGTGTCCCAGCGGGAAGGAGAGAAACTGTCACATGCTGCCGAGCGCTGCAGGAGGAGAGCGCTGTGAGCGGCCGGCGTCTCTCCTCCTCGCGGTCACAGATCAGAGGAGAGTGGTGTGTGGGCGGAGACAGTCAGCGCTGTCACAGGAGGCTGGCCAGCGGTGCGGTGGAGGAGTCAGCTGTCAGATCGAGCTCTTCTCCCGGCACTGCACGCTCAGCCTCCTGTGACAGCCGATCCAGGATGGAGAGCGAGTTACAAGCAGTCAGTAATCGGTGATCGCTGTTTGTAAATAATTGAGGACAGAATATGTTTACTGTGTCCCCAATTATGAATGAATGGGAGTACTTTACATCACTTCCTGTTCATTCATGATTTTGGTTATAGTAAACACACTCTGTCCTCATGTTATGAATGAACAGGAACACTCAGTATAGAGGATTCCTGTTAATTTATAACTGGAGATGCAGAATAAGAGATTGAGGACTCCTGTGTCCTCAATCTCTTTTTCTATTTTAAAAGGGAAATATCAGGTTTGGACCCCTAATATCTCCCCGAAGCCCCTAAAAGTAAAGTAGAATAAAAAATATTTAATAAAAATAAAATCTAAAAAAATTGAACGTTTATAAAAAAATAACAATAAAATAATTTGAAAAAGTTTTGAAAAAAAACTTTTTCGGTTTTGGCCCGACATATTTTTTAAAAATTTTGGTTTTAAAACTTTCATTTCGGTGCACCTCTAGTGAATACCTGATGGATGTGAGACCTTCACTTGATTTGTTAGGAAAAGGTGGCTGCTGAGTGGCCAGTAAAAGCTCCGGCCTGTTTTATTTTTGGGAATATCACACCAGGAATGATTTGCATAGGAAACCTTCCAATGGAGACACCTGTTCCTTTGACTACTGTAAGATGGTATTTTTCCCTCCTTTCCAGGCTATGAGGGGTGGTATTTCATCTCACTACCTGCTGTCATGTTTCCAGGTCAGGAAGTGAGGGAAATTATTTCCAATACGGACCGATATTGCAATACAACCGGGCAGTTTTAACCCTTCCTATTCTACTGCAAACTAGAAGAAAAAGGTTTGACCAGAATTTGACTTTAGGTTGACATATTTCAATCTAGAGATAAATAAAACTAAGAGCTTGATGCACTATAAAATATCTAATTGAAAACTCTTGGAATTAAAGCTACCTGCGGATGATAACTTGGCAGATGTTTTAATTTTTTAGGTTTAGAGTTTTAAATGTTGGCATAAAGTCTGCCCACAGACCTTCATGTTACACATTGCTGGGCACTGTTCCTCATTAAATCTAGTATCCAGGACCCTTCATTTGATCCCTGTCCCTGTCAGCTGTTGGAGAAAGCCTCCAGCTCTGTAGATCTTATGACAGCTTGGCCTGCGCTGAGCATTTGAAGGAGGGGGGGGGGGGAAGGGGGAGCTTGGTGCGAAGCTGAACACTCTCACTTTCTGTGAAGTTTGGTCACATCCCTGCACTCTTTGTTCTGTTAATTATAGATGAATGGCTGAGAAGAGTTTATGGAGGACGGGACATTTTTGCAAAGAACCAACACTTCTGCAGCCTCAGGAGACTATACAAGGTACTGTTAACACCTGTTACTGCCTGGATTTGTCTCTGACTATGCGGTTTTAGAGTTTCTACTTATAGGTGTGCAGGACACCATCCAAATCTCTCAGCCAATAAAAGTAAAAGTGGACTCTCTAAGCTTGCATTGCAGTTTTTGCTAGCAAATGGTATTGCATTGGATATTGATAGTTTGGGATTGTTGTAAATTATACTCGTGAGCAGCAAAAAGACCATATTCCAGAGAACAGTTGTATAAACCTGGTATCAGACCAAGCTCTCTTCTGTAGTACATCATGTAGCTATCCCGCGGACTCCTGTTAATTCATTTACAGCTGCAGAAGGCTAGCACAACTCATTTTTAAGTGGCTGCATGTATGTGGAATGCCGTATTAAGAGGGGGTGTTGGAGTAATATTACTTCTCATTTTGCAGAGATCAGCAAAGCATGGAAGGTGATCTCTAACGCCAAAGCTGCTGTGAGTATTGCCTGAGCAATCCGTAAGAGAGCGCCTGCTTCTTTTAACTATATAAAACATACAAAGATAACAGTATGAAAGTTTATTAAAATATAGACAATCACAGATAATAGTTTTGTCTGTAGGTACATAAAGTTTTCTCTGACCAAGGTCCCACATAGATGTCTGCAGTGAAAAAAAAAATATTTTCCCATGAGTCTTTGTGTTTTTTGGTTTTACTCTTCAAAGTGCAATTTATACTTCTAATCCACACTGTTCCTTCATCTGTCATGATATTGGTAACTTGATTGCCTGGCTGCTTGTCAAAAAGGCCTATACAGTCCTCTGCAATCTTTTTTTTATCCTTATGGACTTCCGAGTATGAGAAATAAATGTGATTGCAGAGTGCATGTGTGGGCCTGGCCAATAACATTTTGGATCAGTGCTTAAGTCAAACATATCTAGCTGGATCAGGGACAAATGAGTGACAGAGAGGGGTGCTCAGATATTAATCTAACTGCACCAGAGATGCTATTCATTGCCGTTTTAGAAGATGAGGATTCCATTTACTATAGAAGGTTGTTGCTCACCAACAGATTTCACCCTGAAAGCAAGGTTTATGTATTCGTTCACAAGGATTACACTATCTTTTAACATAGACATTGGGGACATTTTATAAATCTGATTAACCCCCTTCCTAGTTCACTAGTAGTTTTTTATTATTTTTAAATTTTTTTTTCCCCCATGTAAGATAGGTGTAGCAGGGTCTGTCGTCAAATGAGTGCCAAGTTAGCAAAATAGATATAGGGGGAAATAGATGATTGGTAAATCAATAAGTACAATATGTAGGCATGTAATTGTGCTGTATGATTAAATGCATATAGAAGGTCTTACTAGTATGATGGTTCCAGATTTTGTTGACCTTGTTTTGTGATTTTACCTTATGTGTGATTGATACTGTTTTAAGTGTTCAATTGATATTTGAAACTCAATAAATATATATTAAATTAACTATAGAAGGTTGTGCAGCTGCACATGAAGGATAGGATGAGTAAAAAGTATTGACTTTTACAATAATCTATTCACATTGCAGTAAATGATTCCACTCTGCAAAATGTGTTTTCCCCAGTCATCTTCCAGGACAGCCATCGAGATATAGGCTCCGCCTGCCTGCAACAGGAAACACATCAACCACATTAAATAAATAGACTCCTCCTTCCATCCCAAGTCAGTTTTTTTGTGTTTCCGCCGGCTACACAGGGACATCGAGTTAGCTAAGGCACATTGAAAACAAGCTGGATGTGGCCCCCACAAGCAGCGTCATTTTTGATCCCATCATGGATGCCAGGAAGCCAGTTGGTGCTACTCGGAAAATAAGTAGGAAGGGTATGTTTTTCCACCATTTATCAATGGACTTTGTTTTTAAACTTCCTCCTGTGTTTTTACGCTGTCTTCTTATTAAAATGTAGTGCCGCTGGTAGGGCATGCAGTAATTGTTTTGTAGAACAAAGTCTTGCCACTTTAAGTGCTGGCACTTCCCATGGATATTGGCATGCATCCACAATCATTTGGCTATGTCAAAGTGGCTTAATTTGCCAAACAGGAAATCTGCTGAACTTCTGCACATTTACAAAGACTCATTGTGACACCTCGTGGGCTATTTCTCCCAGTGGGAAATGTATTCGGATGTAGAAGCCACACAGGCTTGTTTGTTTTCACACGGGTTTATTGTAAAAGGTTCTGGGGAGATGTCTTGTACTTCTGAATTTACCTATCCTGAAAATGCGCTCTTCGTGTGAATCAGTTGGACTCGTATCAGCATTGCCCCAGATCACATTATTATTTTTAATAAGAAAGTACCTTTTGCTTGATGTGGATGAATAAAAAAAAACTGCCCTGCAGGTACAGTTTTCCCTCCGACACAGAACATTAAGCAGTACAGTGGGGATGTCACCAAATCTCATGGGACTAGCATCCAGGGGCACACTGCTTAGATGAACTTACTGTAGATGTGCAGCTCTAAGGCTTAAGGGTGAGTTCACACAATAATTGCTGCGTTTTTACCGCAATTTTGATGCTTTTTTTGGGGGGGGGGGTTTAAACTTAACATTAGCTTTCAGTTGGAGTCCAGAGCAGTTGCATGTGATGTGTTTTGTTACGATCAGGTGCTGCTAAAATGAGACGAGCAGCATTTTTTTCTGACTGCATCGGGACTGACTGCACTGGTGTGAAAAGAGCATGAGGAATGCCCTTGGAAAGCATTGTGATGCAATTTTGATGCAGCTGCCAAACTGAACCGACTGCATCACAACTGCATCTGGTGTGAACTAACCCTAAGGCACTGGAGATGGAACTGAAGACAAAAGGTAGATCTTTCAGGGTACAACAAAGGCACAGAAAAGCATTTCTCTATGTTCCGTATTACTTAGTGGATCTTCACTTTTTAATTTTCAGTCTACTTTTATATAGGAAAAGAGTTTTACATAAAAAATAAATAAATCAGGATTTCCTTAGCAATTTCTGTGTCCTAAAAGAACATATACTCTTCTTCTAACACAATTTGTTGTATTTGTGTCATTCTGGGCAGTTGATCCGCTACAGTGTATCTGTGCTGGTTTACATTTTAACAAACAATGACTAGATACACTTGATTCTGCAGCAGTGAAAAAACTGCAGATACACCGAACAGGACCTCATCTGTCAAAGTGACAAAAACCTCTGGTCCATTATACAAGTGATAGACAGTGAAGGACTCTAGGATGCACTAGGTATATCCTAGGCTGTTAGCTGTTTAGGTATTTATTTATTTTTCCCCCCCATAATTTTCTTTTTATTATGACTGTAGATGGACGATACCTTGAGGATACGAATAGTCACCCAAGCAAGTCTTCCCGTCCTAGAAAATCCATCAAAGAAAAGACTTCTCGCAGTCCACTGCGTGTCACTACTCTGGAGAGCAATGTGAAAACTTCTTGCCATGTTGGGTTCCGGGAACCTTTGGCCTCATATCGGTAGGTGTAATAAGATGTGGTCGCCATATTACAGAATACTTAAAGGAAAACTGTGAGGTGAGTGATTTTCACTCAACCTCCTATTTCGAGCTGATCTGTGACAATGAAACTGTCACAGGTCGGCTCTATAGATCGGGAAGGCTCTTTAGATTGCTCACTTGCCAATCATCTCCCTGCAGAGAGCGGTGACTATCAGTCACGGCTCCCACAGGGATTCCCCCCCTCTCCGATCCTCCAGCGCTGACTGGAGAAACGGACGGGGGACGAGGCGGGTGCAGCTGGCTCTGCCTCTAGATGGGCCGAGTCAGCTATCACTCACGCAGCTGGTTGGATCACGACAACATTGTCGTGATCTGTCCCGGCTGTGGTGATCTCGGTATATTGTGAGCAATAGCCCGTGATATACTGAACTTTGGGTCATGGGAGGACATTAGAATATGTCCTCCCGTGACCCTTAAGAGAACTATGCGATAAAAAGGTTACTCCATAGTTCTCTTAAAAAAAAAAAAAGTCGCCCATTTCTTGCTGGACTATTCATACAGAATGTATGTTTTAAGACTGGATGGACTTACTTTGGAATTCTGTAATAATTTGTCTACCTCTGCTTTAAATTTTTTAATTTTTAATTTATTTTTTGGTCTCTAGTAAGTAGCTGGAATTCTGTTTTCAAGACTAATTCTTAAATGCATGCTGTCCTTTTTAGGGATGCTGCAAGTGTGCTTTCATCTTCAAATGAGAAAAGCTCCGTGCACCCTGTATCTGGTCTAAATAATGGCGGCCAGGACGAAAAGGACTTTGACAGCACTCGTACTTCAGCTTTGGATGAGACCTCTGTGCGCTACCTGAATGACCGACTGGCCATTGATGCTCTTGAGTGGAGATCACAGCAGTCTCGCAGTGACATACAAACTGGTTTTAGAGAAATGAAAGCATCAGAAATTTCCCAGCAACATGTGTCGTTCAGTCCTTCAAGTAATAAGCTAGAGACTCTGAAAAGGCGGCAACCTGACACCAAACTGGAGAAACTGAAAGAAAGAATTCGCCAGCAGTGGGAGATGTCAGTGGAGAAGGACAACAGAGAACGTCTCCCAAACACTACAAATTATACAGATGTTGCAACAGGCACAAAGACGCGGAAAGTGGCAGCTGCCCCTCCACCTCCGTCTTACCGTGGTATGACTGCAAGGAGTTAATCTGTTTTGATTCTGTGATCTTATACTAATGTATTATAGTCTTCCACTCCTGAGTTCTTTGAAAGTCCAATTAAAGCAGAACTTCAGGCACAAATCATTATCGGAAGATCTGCAATATAAATTAACTTGTTTTTATAGGTGCAACCTTCTTGTGCACAGTTAAACAACCCTCTGAAATCATAATAGACATGCCCAATTAAAATAGTATCAAACACTCAAACTTTTGCAATAATGAATCTATATCAAATATACATTGCTCAGCAAAGCATTGCTTTACATTTTTGCCCAAACATTTACAATCATCGTGTTTCTGAACAGCTGCTTCCAAGTCTCTTGGCTCAGCTTCCCTGAACTTCCTGTCCAGTACAAGATCACAAATGACAGTGCAGACTCCAGCAACTGTTCATCTTCTAGCTTGGGGAAGGGAAGAGGGGGCCAGGGGGGAGAAGCTTGATTTGCTGTGTTTGTGGAGACACACACCACTACACACACACACAAGGGTGACTGCATAGCACTCTGCTTGAGAAAGGAGTCACTCTACAATAGGAAGTCAGGGCCAGTGCTCAGGGGTCAGCTTATTCTGAAGGAAACTAAAACTTTTAAACATAAGTAGCAGCATCCATTGTAAGTGATTTCATCAGCATTGGAAATAGCTTAAAATCCCTTTTGACTTTAGTGGGTGACTATAGGGGAATCGTGACTTCTTTTGCTGTTCTTCCCTCCTCCCCAGACTGATTAGACAATGAAGTAGCTATAGCACACTGATCCCTCTGCTCTCCCCCAACTGCATAGTCAACATATTAGATTGACAGCAGTAAAGGGGGTGTAAAACAATGATCTTTTTTATTTAATTTGCTTTGACTTCCACTTTAAAGACATTGTACTGCCTTTTGCGGTGCTTTTTGGGCACATTTGTATCACGATTTCAAACTTCATTCTGTTTTGTTTTCAGTAAGCATTTGCAATATATGCTTTTTAGAAGCCTATTCCTTTTTTCCTTTGGTAATTATGAGTTTAAAGAGGCTGTGTTAGAAGTTTATCTGATATGTTCAGTACAATTCCAGTTATAGCTAGGTAGTATGAAGGATCTCTGCCAGAAAAAAAATTGTCTTTTAACTTACTTTGGTGCACAGCATTATACTTCATTTGGCCAAAGTGACAGACAGTTTGGATGAATTACTGCTTGTAATCTAAAACTACACCAGTTCCTTCAAGCTCACACACTATTGGCTGTCCTCTGTGTGATGCACTTTATTTTGGACTGGAAGCTTCCCTTTTTCTTGCTCAGTATTGGTCCTTTGAGTCGTTGCTGGTGACTAGGATAACTTGATGTGAGTCCAGTGTCTAGCAGCCACATATCTGGCCATTGAAGTTACACTTGCAGACTTTTTATACTTTTCATGCGCAACACATTGATCTTGCTTTTTCCCTCCAGGTTTTAACCCCCCAGAAACAAAAATTCGTACTCCAGATGGAAAAGTCTGGCAGGAGGCTGAATTTCAGAACCTCAGTGCACAGCTCCATAGTACATTGACACCCTCATTCCAAGGTGAGTGCTTAGTATATGATGGGAAATCTGGGGTTTAATCATTTGATTATATCTCTGTGCCATCAATTAGGAGAAAGGTAATGTGGAAGTCCAGGGATGGACTGCTGAATGAAAGGCAAATTTCACTAAAGTTAAATAAGTTTTAGGTTTTGTATAAAGTAGGGATGCACAGATACTTTTCAAGTACCAGTGCAGATACTTGGCATTTTCATGAGAACTCCCGGGGTTGCAGCTGGGACTGGGCCCCGGCGCTCCACCACTGTGCTGAAATAATTAGTCTGTATTGTTTTAGAAAAACTGTCACATGACAATAAACAAAAATGTATCAGTACTCGTACTTGTAAGTACTCGGCAAAGTACCAGTACTCGTACTCGCAAAACTGGTATCTGTGCATCCCTTTATTTATATTATATAAAAACAAAATCATACATTATAACAGAGATGTACAAGTCCCAGGAGCTCCGCGTGCTCCTTACAAATGACAGCCGCCTCCTAACTTTTGATAAAGGGTTAAATCATCGTTAGAAAAAGTACTTACCCTGTATAGTAACATTGACGTGTGGTGTGTCTCACTAGTCTTCAGCAAAAGAAGACGGATTGTGCCATCAAATAAATTATTGAAATTCGGTCTGTGCTTCAAGACAAAGCTTTATTTTACTAAGCAAAACGGGAAGAGCTGTTAATAGGTTGGTAGAATCCTTTGCTTTAGTGACTGCACGCAGAGTATTGGGTTTAGTTCATCTTGATCTGTGCACCGTCAAGGTTTGGTAGTGATGAGCAGGGACTTGGGGCAAACCCAGTTCTCCTGAGTTTGCCAATGCCTGGGCAAAACTATGAGACACCCCCTCCCAGTCCAATCATTCATGGCAGGGGCATTCAAGGAGATGAAATGGAACAGGCTTTGGCATATGGATAAATAAAAGGCAACAAATATTTGCAAGTGTGCATGCAGCAGTGTTGTTAACTTGCAGTTTCAGAGTGTTTGCACTTGGAAAAAAAGATGCTTTAGTTCTACTTTACTCAAGTGCATATTTCATACAAAGCCACGTTATAATTTGTGCAATGATATTGGTGGGGATATGTTTAGTTACAAATGCATCTGTAAAGTTACTGATGGGATAACTCGCAATCGTTGACTAACAGAATCAAAGGTTCATGTACCTGGTAAAAACTGCTATGACCTGCAGAAACCAGTATACAGCCAACACCTCTGTCATGTGCTGCAAATGAGTGTGTTAATGTTTGCACTACAGCTGGTAGAAAGGACAAAGCATAGGTATTTGTTCTGTCCAAAATTGTGTGTGTGCAGTTATTTTATTAATGACTTAGGAAATGAGATGTTGGTAATGTGAAATCAGCTAATACAAAAGTGAGATTGACAGTGCAAAAGTAAATGGAGTCTCCTGTTTGCCTAGAAATTGCACCTTCAAGTGAAAAGACGAAAGAGAGGAGAACATCTAGACCAGTGAGGAAGGTGCAGAGGTTGGGAGTAGATGGAGGCTCTGCAAGTCCTGATGGCAAAATGGGTGAGTTTCGCATAACCTAGGTTTGGTTAGTGTGTAACTGTATTGAGTCATTGCATTTTTTCCCCTTATTATTTATTTATTTTTTGTGATTTAGGACACATAATTAGTACATCTTCATGGAGAGATGGTCAAAAGCTGGTAAAACAAATCTTGGGTCCTGCACGTAAGGTTGAAAAGGAAGCAAAGTCTCATTCTGATGATCTTCAGACAAACAAACAGGCTTCATCCACAAGCAGAGCAATGGATAAAAGGTCGGCATCCAAAGAAAGGAGCACAGAGAGAAGGATGGTATCTGATGATCAGCAGGGGAAGGGTCGTTCAAAGTCAAGTGATCGACATACTGGCAAAAGATCCTCTTCCAAAGATCCACCGAAAGAAAGCCAGGACACAACCAGTAAATCAGGTTAGTGGGTTCTACCAATCTTCCTTTTTAAAAAATATTTGTTCTTGTAGGATCTTAAAAAGATTTTCCCCAGTCATCTTCCAGGACAGCCATCGAGATATAGGCTCCGCCTGCCTGCAACAGGAAACACATCAACCACATTAAATAAATAGACTCCTCCTTCCATCCCAAGTCAGTTTTTTGTGTAGCCCTCGCTGAAGCTGGTGGCTCTCGCCCAAAAGGGAAGAAGTGTACCTCTTGCTTTGCAAAAATGTCAGCTTCATGGTCCAAACCCTTGTGCAAGGATTGTTTAGAGGAAATAGTTGCAAAAGATTCGGCCGGAATGTTTAAGGGGCTTTTGGACTCAATGAGAGATGAAATGGTTACTACATTTCAGTCTTTCAGGTCGGCGCTCCAGACCCCGGTGAGTACACTAGTGGATGCTAGTTTGCCCGGTACGGATCAGGAGGAGTCAGAAGGGGGAGTTGCGTAGCAGTTCAGCTACAAAATTCCTTTTTCCTTCATTTGAGACGGGTGAGCTGTTGAAAGCCATAGGGGATACTCTGGGTATTAAAGAGGAGTCCACTGAGCTTTCGGTGCAAGACAAACTGTACAAAGGGCTTCAGACTAAGAAAGGACGCACCTTCCCGGTCCACAAATCACTCTCGGACATTATCCAAGAGGAGTGGAAGCACCCAAGTGCTGGCAGAGGCTCTGGCGCCGCTAAGATTACGGAGCGTAGGGGTTATTCCATATTTGGACGACCTTTTGTTCTTTGCCCCGTCAGAGCTGGTGCTCCAACAAAAACTGGAGCTGGCTATACTGCACTTGGAGAGTCTGGGTTGGTTTGGTGAACAGGGAGGAGTCACAACTGGTCCCCGCGCAGAGAGTGAAGTTTCTGGGTTATTGGATCAATACCGAGGACATGACCATTGCATTACCAGGAGACAAGGTGTCTCTATTGATAGAGGAGTCGCTGAGACAGAAGTTACAGAACACAGCCCCAGTCCAGTCGGTGATGAGAATGGTCGGTCTCATGACGTCTACGATCCCAGCTGTTACCTGGGCACAGTTCCACTCAAGGCCATTGCAGAATTGGCTGTTGAGGGTGTGGGGAAGTCGACTAGAGGACTTAGACAAAGGGGTCCAGATCACAGAGGAAATCAAGCATTTACTGCTGTGGTGGATGGATTGTCGGAACCTCTCAGTCGGCAGACTTTGGTGTCAGCCTACACCGCTGGTGGTCACGACAGATGCCAGTGCCTGGGGTTGGAGTGCTCACTGCCAGGAGCACATTTGGCAGGCTGCCTGGGAGCAGGCGGGCCGCCTCAAATCGTCAAACTGGAGAGAGCTGAAGGCGATAGAGCTAGCTCTCTGCCAGTTCCGGGAGATGTTAGCCGGTCACCATGTGGCAGTGGCCTATATAAACAGGCAGGGGGGCACGCGTTCGCACGGCCTCATGCAGTTGGCAACGAATATTCTAACTTGGGCAGAGCACAACCTCCTCTCCCTGACGGCGAGGCATATCAAGGGCAGCCTGAACGAGTTGGCCGATTCACTCAGCAGGACGGAGCTGCACAGGTCAGAGTGGACTCTGAACGCAGGAACGTTTGCATGGATCACCAGCTTGTGGGGCTGTCCCGAGGTGGACCTCTTCGCAGCGGCCGACAACAGAAAGGTGGAACCATTTTTTTTTTTCCCTCTCCAGGAACGACGGAGCCCTAGGGGTGGACGCTTTGGTGCACCCCTGGAGGTTCAGTCTAGGTTACGCATTTCCTCCACTGCAGTTAATCCCGAATGTGCTTCGAAAGCTCAGGGGCGAACGGATGACGTTAATTCTCATAGCGCCATGTTGGCAGAAGCGGCCGTGGTTCACGACCCTCCTGGAGCTGTGTGTGGCGGGGCCTCTGCTTTTTCCGCCAGCGGCGGATTTATTGATGAAGGGCACGGTGAGACACCCGCAGGTGCAAGCTTTAAATTTAGCTGCATGGCTACTGAGAGGGAGGTGTTAACGAACAAAGGGTTATCAGCACGGGTGGTGGCTACACTGCTGCACAGTAGAAAGCCGATAACATCTGCGATCAACCTGAAGGTGTGGAAAGTGTTTTCCGGCTGGTACAGCAGTCAGGGTAGGCCTGCGGTGGCCATCGTACCATTGGTGTTGGATTTCCGGCAGGGCGGTCTGGGAAAAAGGGCTTTCCTGTAGTACTCTGAAAGGTGCAGGTTTCTGTGCTGTCTAATTTCGTGGACATTAGACTGGCGGAGGAGCCTCTCACCAAAAGGTTCATGCGAGCGGTAGGCAGAATGAAACCCCCGAAGCGTAAGGTGGTGCCAAACTGGGACCTCTCGGTGGTGCTACAAGGGTTTCTCAAGCAGCCTTTCGGGCCCCTGGGGGGGTGTTCCATTCAACAGCTGACGATAAAGACAGCTCTCTTGGTAGCGTTGGTTTCCGCACGGAGAATTAGCGAGATTCAGGCATTTTCCATTACAGACCCGTACTGCACCAACCTGGTAGATCGGATTATTTTGCGACCAGACCCGGCATTCCTGCCAAAGGTGGTTTCCACCTTCCACAGGACTCAGGAGGTGGTCATTCCTTCGTTTGCCACCAACCCGGCCTCTGCAAGAGAACGGGAATGGCAGGGTATTGATGTTCGTAGGTGCGTTTTGGAGTACCTCCAAGTCACAAAACCTTGGCGGCAGTCGTCCCGCCTCTTTGTTGTTTTTGGGGGACCCAATAGGGGGAGCAGGGCCACTAAAAGCACGATAGCAAGGTGGATTAAGATGGCCATAACTGACACCTACAAAGCACAGGGCTTGGTGCTGCCAGGTTCGCTCACGACACACTCGACTCCAGCATGGGCTACGTCCTGGGTAGTGCGAGCAGGGGCTACTCCAGAACAGATCTGCAGAGCAGCCACGTGGTCCAGCTTCCAGAACTCCGTCAGGCACTACAGGCTGGACCTTGTGACTCAACAAGACCAGGCATTTGGCAGGAAAGTCCTGCAAGCTGTGGTCTCACCCTAAGAGGTAAGATTAGTCCTCACTGATCCTCTCGATGGCTGTCCTGGAAGATGACTGGGGAAAACATGAGTTGATTACCTGATAACTCTGTTTCCAGGAATCTTCCAGGACAGCATATTCCCACCCTTGGTAAGTATCCAGGTGGCATCCGTGGTTGGATGAAGGAGGAGATACTTTAGTACATGGGGTAGCCTTCGGTCCTAGAGGTTACTGACTTGGGATGGAAGGAGGAGTCTATTTATTTAATGTGGTTGATGTGTTTCCTGTTGCAGGCAGGCGGAGCCTATATCTCGATGGCTGTCCTGGAAGATTCCTGGAAACAGAGTTATCAGGTAATCAACTCATGTTTTCAGCAATCAGCAGCAATATTAGGCCTTCAATGTTACATTTGGTAGGAGCTTTGATTTGAACAGCTACATAATCTTTTTCTACCTTAATCAATTCTCTTTCAGGCAATCTACCCTAATTAAGATCAGTTAGAATGACACTTGTCTTCTAATGTACGTAGCAGAGGAGATTGCTGGAAATTTGGGTGCAGAGACCTAGCTCCTGGTGTCAGTTTTGATATAAAAAAAAGTTTGTGGGTGATGCAACCTGGCTCTGTCTACCTCAGACTGAAGTTTCTGTTTTCAGTGGACCACCCTTTTAATACTTTAATGTTTTCACATTTATAGCACACTCTTCAAGCCGTTTGGAGTCTCATCATCCTGAGAATTCTACTAGGGGTCAAGCTAAGAAAACAAATGAAGTAAACGGTACAGAGATGCAGAAAGTCAAAGCTGAATCGACAGAAGTGAAAAAAGATTTTCTTCCTCTGGAAATCAGGGGAATCTTGGAAGATCTGCAGTTGGACGGTGCCGTTGATGGTACTAAACAGGTCCGTAACAGAAGCCAAAGCCCCACCAAAAGGAAACCTGAAAAGGGACAAGTTTCTGAAGAGCCACACATCTCCTCAAAAAGGAGGCATTATGACACTGAGCAGGTACGGTTATATATTATGCGCCAACAGGAAGAGAGGAAAAAGAGTCAGCAGAAGCAGAGGGAGGCCCAGCGGCAAGCTGAGGAACAAAAGAACAAGCGACTACAAGAACTGTATCAAAAACAAAAGGAGACTTTTAGCAAAGCTAAAAGTGTGTCCTTGGGACAGCGAGAGAAGGAAGTTCAGGAGACGACGTCAAGCAAGTCTCCGGAACCAAATTTACAGCGACCACATGATACTTACACCAAACTGCTGCTAGGACAAGCCTGGCCTGAAGTCTCTACACAGGTGGGTTTTATTGTGAAATTTCTAAAAGTTTACAGTTTCTTGAGGTAGAAGAAGGAAGTCGAAGAAGCAGGTTAATGACATGCAAGTATAAAAAAAGCAATGTGCAAAGTGTGCGCAAATAGTATTGCAGATGATCATTGGATTATATTTTTTGTTACTGCATTATATATATTGTTTTGGTCATGACGGCGCAATATTACTTTATCAAGTAGATAGTGGCCATTGTATTTAAATGATCTCTGTTGCCTGTGCATCTAATCCTGCTCAAGAAGGTTACCTAGAAAACTTTAAACTGCACAAATGTGATTATTATCACTGTAATATATTTCACACTCCCAATACTAGTTGCATTTTGCTTGCTTATATAGCTGTCTTTTTTGTTTTTTTTACCAAAAATATTTATATGAAGCCTATTTTACATTGTTGCAGTGATTGCGAAGTGCAAACAGAAATATGATTTTTTTTTTTTTTTTTTTATTAAAGACAAAACTTTTGTATCAGCCTTCCGGTGAGTCAGACAAAGAGAATAAAGGCCAGGAGAGACCTCATAGTGCCTCCTCCAGTAGCGACCTCTCCCTCTCTGAGCCTCTACAGCCCCTTCTCAGGTAAGTCATTTCTATTTCTCTAATAACTTATAACTAAGGCAGTATATGAAATAAAATATGTTTTTTGTTAAAACATTTTCCTTTTTCTGAGGACATTTGTATCCTGATTTGGACACAAACCAATAAACTGGCAGCAGGGTTTTAAAGCAGGCAACTACCGTTTTATACACCCCTTTATATTCTAAAATACCATGGGAGACTTGAGCTCTGCAGATCTCCTCCTGCAAACGCACTGTTGGTTAGTGAGGCTGGCAATCATTCTGAGTGGTGAATATCCGGGTGTAGGATGTGGGTAGGCCTCAGATTGACATTCTTATTTCCACTGAATTTGAGATTTATATAATAGCATGCCATGAACTCCAGCAACTATGATGGACATGCACCGAGCCTGCTGCCAGTTAATAAGCATTACAGGAATGACAAGTATACAGTAAAATTCAGCCTGTGCATTGCTCTTGCTGGGCAGAGCAGCCTGTTCACTTTAATGCTGGCCCCCCACATCTGCCTATACTCTTCTTTTCTCCCCTCCACTGCTTCTCCATTTACCTGTCTAAGCAAGGAGTAGAAGCCCAACGTAAGCTTCATGTTGTGAAGCTTACGCAGAGCTGAGTACTATTTCTCCAATTGCATGTGAAAATGCTTGTTGCCGGTCTCCAAGTGACAACGTAAGAAGGGAGAAAGTTATTTGCTTTCCTATACCCAAGACTACTGGGTATGTAAATTCACTTCCCTGGAAGAGCAGAGAGATAGGAGACTGAAGGGAACACAATTATAACCGACTGTGGGTATTGCCATTATTGAAGGTGCTTGGGCAAAGCATAGGTTCCCTTTTAATTAACTTGTCTGATTTTGTTATTTTTTTTGTATTCATTTCAGGAATGACCTTGCAGAGACATACTATCCTCAACCAGACAGGCTGACCTCAAAAAGCCTGTTACCTCATTCTTATAGCCAGACACCAGGGGGAGCCGGAATTCTTCCTCAGTACCTTGCCCTTCCTAAAGACTTGGAATCTATGTTTAGTAACTGGAAAAGTTCTACAAATGTATTGCCATCCAGTCACAAGTCAAATGTCCAAGGAAAACCATCCACTGATTTCAAGAGCAATCTGGATCGCATAGAATCTTTAAAAGCAACAGCAGTATCTCTGTCCTCTAGAATTGAAAATGAAGCTAAAAAGTTAGCTGGTGGATCACTTAACTTTCCATCTGCCTGGTCTGTTGATCCAGATCCAAGACAGCCAATAAAAGCAGCTTGGAAGAAGCCAGACAGTCCCCCAGAACGAGAGAGTCGAGAGGATGTTTTCTCCAGTAGGATGCAGAAAATGCTGAGCACATGTTCCAGTAGCTTCTCCCAGGATGACCTTCCTGGGGCAAACCATCTCTACAGGAAACATCCTGAGGAGCTTATGCCTCGAGCATCCACCTCTCTAAGGACACACGATGTTGGACAAGAAGAAAAATCGTCCATGCAAAAACCTGAAACATCTGCAAGGCCTGAAATGTCAAAGAAAGCCTCTCTGTCTCCCAATTCCAGCACCAGCTCTATTAGTGAAGGGCCAATATTGAGTGAGGCCAGTTTTTCTGAAGAGGAAGGTCTTCCTAAACACGAGTCACATCCTAATCCTGCAGAAACTCTTAAAAGTAAAGAGTTCTGCATCCGGGACACCAAATCTTTTGCTCCGCTTTCTGAGTTCCAGAGGGAGGCTGATAAATATCTACCTTTGCCAACATCTAGCATTAGACCGGACCCTTGGGAGGAGTTGGCCAAAGGAAGCCCTCACAGTGTCATTAACATCTTTACCAGATCTTACCAGTACTATGGCAAAAGTGAGGATCATAGCACATGTTTTTGAAGAGTATGCCATGTGTTTTCCCTGAAATATGTGTTGATTTTTTTTTTTTTATTCTTGTTAAATAGAACTAAATGGACATTGTGAAGAGAGCAAACCAGAGCCTGTGCATTCAGCAGCTAGTCCTCAGAACAGCATCTCCTATGCAGATGATTTTGTTTCATCCCAATCTAGTGAAGCGACCGTAGGCTCTCAGAAGTCTGCTCATCGAAGGTTAGAATTCTTATTGCAATTGAAATCAGATGATTTGACACCTGTGAATAACATAATGATGAGTCTGATTCCCTTCTTTGATGCCTTTTTGTTGTCACAATTTATTCCTTGGGGCATATTTATAAAGCAGTGACCTTTACCAGACATTCACTGCAGGTGAATTTTCCAGGTGCAGAGCAACGTTGAATATTTGTTTTTGCCAAAACAACAAAATGAACCAGCTTGTGCTATTGCAGTAAACTTATTCAGCTGTATTGCCAGTCAACCATTTTATGTACATCCATCTTTTTAAACTTTAAATGTGTTTATTTATACATCTTTCATACTTGGAATGATACAACAATGACTACGGCTCCTACAGTTTTACCTAACAGCTTTTTCTTTTTTCTATTTTTATAGTGTGGATAGCAGTGCTTCCAGTGCCAAGGAGGAACTGTCAGCTGCCAAGTCTAGAAGTGAAGGAGCATCATCTCACTCTTCACCACCTTCCTCTGTTGCTTCATCTCCTTTATCAGTTTCCTCTCACAGAGGCAGTTCAAAGAGTGAGATATATTCTTGTTGTGTTTGTGCAATGTTTAACAGATATATTTCATACTATATTTTTCACTTGCCTATCCTTTAGCTTCTGATGCTTTGTGTTTAAAGTGGATCTAAATTCATCAGACATACCCTAACCCTAAGGGTTAGTTCACACCAGAAACTGCATCACAACTGCGTGCGTCTGCGCAGTTGCATTGCGATCCGTTTTGACACATTTGTAATGCGTTTTTTCCCCTGGATGAGGCCACAATCCTGTTTTTATGCGTTCCGGTGCGCTTGCATGCGTTTTGATGCATTCCGGTGCGATCAGACGCAGCTAAAACAGGACGAGCAGTACTTTTTCTGACTGCATCTGAACGGACTGCAGTGGTGTGAATACAGCACAAGAAACCCCATAGGAAAGCATTGTGATGTATTTTGGCTGCAGGAGTCAAACTGAACGGACTGCATCACAACTGCATATGGTGTGAACTTACCCTAAGGGCTCAGTCACACTAGATGCAGTGCGTTCCGGCCCGATTTTGACCGGAACGCACTGCCTGGCATTGCGGCCGGCTCACTTTTTAGTGGGGTAGGAGGGGGCGTGACGGGCCATTCAAGTGAATGGCACCATAGCCACGCCCTCCGGATGCAATGCGATCCGCCACACGGGATCGCAAGGCACATTGTCAGAACCTGTGTGGTGCGATCAAAATGCTACAAGCACTATTTTGATCGCATTGCGCAGGCACAATGTGCTGCATCTATCACAACGCACTGCATCTAGTGTGACTGAGCCCTAAGAGTTTCTTAAACCTAAAAGCTCTGTCCAGCTGCAGGTCTTGGCTGGAGAGTCAACCAGAATCTGTGTTCAGGCAGAGCCTCTTCTGGTTGGCTCTGTTTTAAGTATCCAAATTTAGAGGTTGTGCCTGGATGATGGTGCTCGTGTGACTCCCCACTAAAGCAAGAGCCAAGCTCACGGACAAAGTTAGTCAGGATCGGGTGTTAAGAGGAGTATATGTGTATATATATTTTTTCTTTTGCATGTTAGGTGTAAGGGCAAACTGTGATTTTAGGTCTGCTTTAAAGTGACCCTGTTATTAAAGGCTTAATTAAAATAAAGGCCACCCTGTTAAAGAAAAGCAGGTATACACACCTTTCTGGCAGCCTGTGTCTTCAGACTCTTGACAGTTTGCTGCTCTAGAAGATGGGGGGGGGGCGGGGTTGTACCCGTCGACTCATACGTCTCATAGTGATACGCAAGCCTGGGCACTGGAAAGCATACAACTTCATCTTTTACATGTTGGCCTTTGTATACAAGTGAGCCTGTGCTAACAGATATTTAAAGGGGAATAACCTTTTTACTGCTCACACGTCATTTAATTTGCATGTTTCTGCAAACTGAAAAAAACTGTAACTATATTCAGTAATTTCTCTTATTCTGCCCTATAGGAAAGGAATCGCAGAATGGTAGCCCTCAGTTGCCTCTGGATGTTGTGCAAAACGTATCCGGCTCTGAACATAAAAGCAATGTCGGCAAGCAAGCTCAGTCTGGAAAAGAGCAATCTGCAGGTTCTGAATCTGACAGCACCATGGGTGATCTTTCTTCTCGATCTATTACCAGGTATAGCTCTTGCGTTGTTTCTTAATTTTAGCATTTGTCTTGTGAGAGACAACCTGTGAATGAAAGCTGCACTGTTTTTGTATGTTAGCCTTATGTCTGATGGAGGAAGGAATGATAAAAGTCATTATTCTAGCATAAAGGATACAGCAGGACAAGCACCCTCAGCACCAGCACATCCAGTCACTGCAGCCGCAGGAAGCCAAGCTCCAGGCTTAATGGCTGTATCGGGACAAAGTATGTGGTTATGGTTCTTCAATTTAATTTAGTACTTGGTATCTTAGATTATAGATTTGTCTTATTATGTTTAAATAATGTGTCTGCTGCAGGTGCTATTCGATTTTCCCCTGCCGGCTTACAGCACCGCATGTCTGCGGAACTAAACTACTTGGGTGCCATGGAAGAATCGGTTAGACAGCTGTGTGATGTGGAGCGTGTCCGGGGAATTTCACTTGCACAGCAAGAAACTGTTTCTCTGGCTCAGATCCTAAAGGTAAGTTTCGCTTTATGCCATTCTCTGGCAGGGATTGTTGTTCTTTACCTGGCAATTCCTCACTTCATTTGAGTTGGCTGGCCGTCAGCTGACACTACTGCACCTATCAACTTAGAGGTTGTGGTATGTACTCCGTTGGTACATTTTCTATGTTGATAAAGGCAGGGGAAGAGTCGCCTTCTAAGCATAGCAGGAAATAAAAATGACAATTTAGTAACATATCTTGTCATACAGTAATGTTAGATTGCATTGGAAAACCTGTGCTGTATGTTGGCCTTTTTTTGTGTTTATGCTGATTGGAATTTATTTGGTGATTGAATGAAAAAAATACACAACACCAGGCTGCCACATGCTCCGCCATAGCTGGAATAACTGAGTATACTGTCTCCCCCCAGTTTCTAATCAGGGTCATATGGGAGTGTGAAGGAAGGGGGAGTGTATGTGCTGTTGGGTAGGGCGGCAGAAAAGTGGACCAGTTGTTTTTTCCAGCATAGGCAAAGCACAGGTTTGGTTGAACTTTCCACTTCTCGTTAAAAAAAAAAAAAATATATATATAATATAATTTGTCTTTTACAGTCTCAACAACAACGCCATGAGCAAAGTATGGCTGCTCTTAGACTGCAAGCAGAACAAGAGGCCCAAGCAAGTATGAGACAACTGGAGGAGGCACGTCAGATGGCAGCACAGGTAAGGAATAACACTAAATCCTATGAATGTGGCCTTCCAAACCATTACATTGAATGGCTCAATAGGCCGAAGATTAGATTGCACCAGTATTTTAAAAGCAATAAGTCATATAAGCTTTTGATGGAGTGGTGGCAAAGTTGCACATATTTTAAATTAAAGGTAGATGAATAGTAGTTAACCTTGGTAAAGGGAAATGGGGGAGTTGTATACATATAATTTAATAACTGCCTTTTATATTAAAATTATCTGTCTAAAATATAGGCCACCAATCTGATCATCAGCAATATGTAGTGGAATTAACTATAATAAATGTGTTCATATTAAATATTAATAAAATAACATATATTTTAAAAGTAGAACAAAAAAAACAAGCACCTGAACTTCACAAAATAATGTATTTATTTATAAAGAACCACATTTCAGTGTACGTGTAGACTCGTGATCATTTACCAGCTTACCAGATTTGCAAATCTGACAAGTTGGTTATCTTTTTAATTGACCTAAATCTAATTTTGAAGGTTTTCCAGTTTGTTTCCTATGTTTTGTGCTTTAGGTAATAACCTTCTTTGTACTTGAATTGCGTGTACATTTGTTTCTTTGCTTTTTAAATGATTGGACCTCTGCTTCTTAAAGCAGAATTTTTAACTAAATAGTTTATTAACCCCTTCGTGACTGACGACGTACAGTGTACGTCGCCAGCATCGGGGCTGTTTAAACAGACTCCCGGCGACTTTTACCGCCGGGAGTCTGTTTAAACTTGTAGAGCCGACTGTCGGCTTTACAACAAAGCCATTAAAGTTTTTTATAGCAAAAGAGACATGGGGCTCAATTCACAAAGCTTTGACACAAAGATGAGGCTCTTTAATTTAGCCATGTGACAGTACTTTTCTAATCCTATTGGACTTGTCTAAAAAGATAGTCCACTTTTTTTTAACTTTTAATATGATTTAATACTTCTCATAGTGTTAGCTTTGTGAATATTTGCTTTTATGTTCTTCTGTCAAAAATACAACTTTACTTTCCTGCTAACATTTTGTTTTTAACTGTACACTGACTGGTACACATATGTAGCACAGGGTACTATCCAAGCATCTGTAAGATGGTGAGAACTGGCTGTCATGCATATGCACAGGAATTCCATTGTCCTAAGAGTTATGTCATTAGTGACTGAGCAATGGCTGAACAAAGAAGACACCGCACCTGGAAAACTAGAGAAATGGTAGATGCATACGTGAACATTATGGAAAGAGTTCCAAGAACATGATTAAGATTTCGTTCCACTTTAGGGGTGCATTAATGTTTCTTTTTGTACTGCTACTTCTGAAATACTACTTTAAGAAATGCTCTAGTGTAATTTATCAAGTCTCACAAGCCTAATTTACCCACAGACACAGGCAGAAATGCTTCAACGTTTCCAAAAGACGCTGGAAGCTTCTGCATCGCAAAATGTTGTCCAGGTACAAGAGGTGGGTAGTGACTTCATATGCTTTTTTCAGCCTGTCATGTGTTAGATTTAGTATATGGATTACAGATGGATTTGGTTTTCGCTCTTAATTGTGTTTGTGTGCGATACAGGCCCCATGCTTTTCTTGCACAGTTTTTTTTGTAACAAGTTCCCCACCCCATAGGAAGCAGGGCTCTTCATTAGCCCTTCCAGCACTTAAATATGTATGTTTATTTTAACTAAATGTATAAATGTCAAGGTTTTTTAACCAGCAAAATTATCTTTTTGCAGTCCTTCACCCTGTTTGAGTTAAATCCTACAGTTTAGACAACTCCAGAAATATTTCTGTAATATAATAGGCTGAAAAGCGAAAAAGCACCTCTACCTTTTGTATGACATGGTATTGCTTCCCTTTTTTAGGCTGTGGACCATGATTACTTGTCTCCTACCAGCTCAGACCCTGCTGCCATCTCTTCCACGGAACAGCAAAAGCGCCATCGCTCTCGTGGTATAAGGTATCACATTGTTTCTATAATTTTTAGTTAATGTTCACTACTTTAGAGAACTTTTGGTTGTAACCATTTTATTCACACCCTGACTTGATTATTATGTGCCAAATCAGGCAGTTCTTACTTGGCACATCTAGATGGATTAGGCTGTTTTTGAATCATGGCTCAGTATTTGTTCTCTTTATATTAGAAAAAAGACTTCTCGCTCTGCCTCTCCATCTTCTCAGCCTTCAAGCAGTGTGTCCAGCTTCAAAGAGCAATCTCACAGGTATGTAGGACACACACGCATGTCTGTTGCTGAGGGCTGTGCATTTTACCTGGCTGTTTTTGATAACAATTGTTGTATTGGATTTTTGCAGTAGTAGCAGTGAACAGGAAAGTCCACCACCTTCATCTGTCAAGGAGGAAATCATTAGTCAGCGAGATCTGGAGGAGAGCATCTCTGAGGAGCTGCCAACACCAGACGGGAGTGCGTTAAAGGGGGACAGCAGCATTTCTCTTGACGATAAAGGTTTGTGTAGGTTTAGAGAGACAAACCTTTTCTTGTTTATTAAAGGGTATGTGTGGTCTAAATGCCCTCAGTGCATACATCGATCTCTTTCCTAGCAAAAAAAAAGTGCTGCTGTCTTGACTCCCGAGAACCTGTCCAGACACTGTGTAGGGAAAGGGCTTTTGGGAGATGTAGATCTTGGGGCTGTGTCTACATCATTAGGATATTACCTAGGGCAGGGCTAGCCAAACTCCGGCCCTCGAGCTGTGGTGAAACTACAAATCCCATGATGCATCTCTCTCCAGGAGTCATGTCTGTAATACTTTTGCAATGCATCATGGGATTTGTAGTTCCACCACAGCTGGAGGGCCGGAGTTTGGCTACCCCTGACCTAGGGCATTACGTTTTTATCTGTTGTCCCTGCAGCTGCCCTGCAAGAATTTTACAAGCCTTGTGATGACATCATAGGGAATATTAAAAGCTGTTTCTTACTATACGAAAGTAAAAGAAAACAATTATGCTGGGACATGCTGTTAAGGGGGAGAGGGAGGTTTGGCAGGTAATTTGAGGTCATGCTTAGTGATCAACTTTAGCAGGACCTATCCTTTTTTTTTTATCTCTTAAACAGACTTAAGTCAGATCAACTTAATGTAAATCAGCATCAAGAAATCCAATGGTTCTTATGATTTGTGTGTGTTTACGTACTGTATATAAGCCTCTTTAGATGCACAAAGGCATGTGCTGTATATTCGCAAAAGCATACACTGAAGATCTATATACACAAACCACATTTGTGTGTATGTATATAGTGCATTGCTTCCTTCAAAGGATGCACAGCGCTTGTGCTTCAGTCCTTGTATGTCCGTGAAAGTAAGACCACTGAGCTTCAATAAAAAGTCAGTGACCCTGCTCATATTGATGCCAGCTTATATCAAACCCAAATTCTGGTATACAGTACAGACAACAGGTACCTTATTCTCTCAGGTCATCTCATACCAGTCATTTATCTGGTATGCTGATTGCATTTCATTGATTTATAAAACTAGCAGCATAATGAAATGTTTCCCTTGTTACGAGTGTATACAGTTTTTTTGTCAGTGGCCAAAATGTGTTAATAGTTATACATTGATATTGGTATATTCCTTAGGTGTTACCTCAGCAGTTCCTACTAATGAAGAGGGCATTGAGGAATTATCATTTCGTTCTCTGCTTCCCTCTGAATCCCACCGGCGCGGTAGCTTGGAGAGACAGAGAAGTCGGAGACATGAATCTGACGAGGAAAGCACTCCTGATAAGGTGAGACTAGAGAGTTAGCTTTGTGTAAAGGTGACTGTAACGCATTTCAATGTGTATCTAACATAATTACATGCAAATGAATCTTGCACAGGAGCTCAGTGGCCCCTTTTCAAGTGGACAGGACAGTTTCTGGAAATTCACAATGGAGATGGTTCGGCAATACATGCAAGAAGGAGAAATGCGCTCTGCACACCAGGCTGCTCTCCTTCGCCTGCGTCAGAAAGCACTGAAAGAGAAGACTAAAGCAGAGCTTGCTTGGCTGGAACACCAGAGAAGGTAAAACTGAATGGTTGGACAAGCCTCAGGAGCCAGATGGCCAGCTCCCTTAAACGCTCCCTGGATCTTCAGGCTTTTAGATCTGACATATTTGCTTATAAGGACTACATTGCAAACCCTGCCTTTACTTATCTATCTTAATGCTTACAGATGTTTATGCATTTATTGTTAGAAAAACATTATTTTTGGTATCATGATAACGGTAAAAACCTTTTGGACCGTAGTTTTGTTGTTTTTTTTATTGAAATAGCCCTAGTTAAGAACACATGGAGTTGATATCTCCACCTTTTTGTTACTTTAATGAGAGTCAACACTATTCTCAAAGAAATGCACAGGTCTTTTAGGATAAACAGAAATAATCCCAAAACGCATTCAAGATGAAGTAATTGAGCAGTCAGAATCTCCATCCCACCATATAGAGCTGATGCTTTGGTACTGAAAGTTGTTTGTTTGCCTATGCATGGGCAGAGTATCTGCTTATTACTTCTAAAACTGCTTACTTTAATTTAGAATTGGTTTAAACATGCACAGCAATACTGTCTACTTCACTTTCTGACCAATTTTCTGAAAGCCTGTGCTGTCGCCTGCAATCCCTCTCCTTGATCGGCTGGAATTTTAAAGTGTATGGTATAAGTGAACCCGCACCACTGCGCGTGCAAGGCAAGGAAGGAACCTTTACCATGGTTTGAAGCACATAAACGCCGTTCTTATTATATACTGTCAGTTGCACTATAAAATTCTTTTGGAGGATACAACAATACTTTACTTTTACCTTAGAAAGACACTGGAGAAACACACTTGTGCAAAAATGACAAAATGTGCACATGCAATAAAACATTTTATAAAATCACTTAAAAACATACATTGGTCCCTAAGAAGCCACTCAAAAATCCAGCGAGAGTAAATCAACAATTGCAGGTGTTCAAATGGACACCTAGCTGGATGACCCAGGTCATATATCATCAAATATACGCAGTTGGTGAAACCCTTAGAAGCACATGGAAATGTAATGAAGCATGGTCGCATTCCCACATCTGCAACAGCATTAAAATGGATCATATAATCTCCAATACATATGAGGTGGTTAGTGTAATAAATGAGCAGTAGTTGTAATCCTTGCCCCCCACCCTATCCAAATTTTAAAAAAAAGTTTAGGTCATAGATTCACTTTAACAAATGCAGCCCGGTTCAGGAGTCACCCAAGCCAGTGATCCAACAGTGTCACGGAAGCAAATTAATTCCATTACTTTTAGTCCGTTACTTGCAGCTAGGTTATAGCATACCCATGTGACTGGACTGTTACTGCGGCTCCGGTAGATTTAGCCATCATTATTGCAGTTCCAGTTTGGAACTTCTAATGAATTCCAATATTCAAAGCTAATCCTAATGTACCAAGCCACCCCTCATTTTCGATTAACACCAGTGTGACCTTATTGCTGACTATTGAATGTTTTTCAGAAGTCTGCGTGACAAGGGAGAAGATGACAAAATGCCACCATTGAAGAAGAGACAACGAGGCCTTTTACTGAGACTCCAGCAAGAACAGGTATGTTTATCCAGGAATAGATCGCCATGTATATTTAACTCTGTACATTCTGTAATACAGAGTTTCTATTTAGGCGGAAATCAAGCGTTTGCAGGAAGCAAACAAAGCTGCACGCCGGGAGAGGCAACTTATCCTGAAACAGCAAGAGGAGATTCAGCGTATCCAGGACAGCACACTGCGGCTACAGGAGAAGCTTAAATCTGCAGAAAGTGGGCAGTTGGTGTGTATTTTTATTTCTTTCTGACTTTATGTATGGTTATTATGAGACGAATTAAGCCAGATAGATTGTTTGGTCTACAATAGGTGGGTTTATTTTCATGTTGCTAGTTCTGGGATTTTCATTAAAATACAAAGCATGCCACAACCCACCTTTTTGATTGTGTGTGTTGTTTCTGGAGAGCAACCATCAGGGCTAGTTCACATCAGCCACAATGCCTTCCGGCCAGGACCAGGCCTGAACACACTGTGGGTGGTGTGAACTAGCCCTTATTTTACATTGATTATCTCTGGTTTATGTTTTTTTGAAACATTCACTGAAAACACAACACTTTCCTCCAATAAATCAAAGAGTCATTGTTTACATTTTCTATAGATAGATGACATGGTTAGATGTAATCTAAGGTGTGTTAGATGAATTACTTGGACTACTTCGAAATCACAAAATATAATTTACAGCTACAGCATATAATAATGCAGAAGAAAGCTGTATTCTTACATTTCCCTCAGCAAATTAGCATTGTAAATTATTTATTCAATCAAATATAAATATTCAAAGTATCAAAGGAAACCTGATGAACTGTGCTAGCCTCAACATACATTACAATCCTTAAAGTAAAACCAGTGAATGAAAGACTATGGATAGTATTCAGTTTTAACCTGAAATCCTTATATGTTGCTTTTAGTAACACATCCTTGTCCCCCAGCATCCCCAAAAGCAACATGTCCCCCATTGTTATGTTTTACTACACAGATATCAAACTCTTCAGACACACTGACTCTCAAAGAACAGTGTACCTGCGTTGTCACATTGTGATTTGTAGCGGCTATCAACAGGCAGTATACCAAAAAGGGGATTTCTTTGTAACTACACAGATATAGAATACATGTTGGTATATTTGCACAGGATGAAATGTATAAATATAAATGTTTTCTGCTTGTGCAGGGACAGCCCAGTGAAGGTGATGTTCGACTCAGTCCACCATCAAGCCAAGTTCCCTCTGATGCGGAGAGTCGGAGTCCCTCTCCTGTGTCAGTCTCTGGCAGTGAGACCAGCAGCATCATGCAGAAGCTCCGCAAAATGCACAGCCACATGGATGCCAAGTAACTATTGCTCCTTCTATTTCCTGAGCAGTACATACAGCGTTACTGATTGATTTGTTCTTTCCCCTCTTATGTTGTAGCATATTGATAAACCTTACATCTGATCTGGTGTCTGCAAACCATCTTTAGACATTGTATTCTTCTCTTTACTTAACTGTTTATTCTGTTACCTACGAGGGCATCTCAATGTAAAAAAAAAATTTCAGTTAGCAAACAAACATAGTCCTCAGGCTTTCAAGGCCATAGGGACAAGTTACCAAAATCACAGAGTTGCCATTAAGAAATAATTGCCATATGGTTGATTCAACATTTTTTTTTAGTCCGCTTTTGTCTGCCATATTTATTACTTGTTTTTCTGTGTCTCTGATTTGTTTAGTGTTTATAGTAATTCATGGCTCACTTGTCATTAAATCTAGACTGTCATTTTATTGTTTTCTAGTTAGAGAAAACGATGTCCAAAGGTACCTGCACATCTAGTTTAGTTTTGTATTAGAGTGCCTCCTTATTCTCCAAAATCTTCTCAAACATGGGGCATACAATCCTTATCAAATACCCATCTTCCATATGTACTGCCACTGCGTCCCTTCCGTCTAGGCAGATCTGTGTGCCTTGCCTTTCTGGAGAGAAGGAAGGGATATTTCCAAAGATGATCTCTTCACTGGAATAATTATGCTCGCCCTACGGGGACACTCTTGAATTGACTTTATTTGATTTGCTGTTCCTCAGAAAGTCCCAGGAGTCAGAACTTGACACAGAATACATGATGGGTTTAGAAAGTTTGCTGGGGTGCCAGGAAACACTACAATACAAAACTAAAAGTATGCTGTAGACAACCTTGGATGTCTTTCACAAAATTACATCAGTTTAGTTTTAATGACAGGTAAATTATTTGCTGAGACATCTCTTCCTGCTGATTTATCATGCCATGTGTTTTATTCTACACTGTTCTTTTGTTTTCAAACCTCATCCCTGGTCTTTTCATAATTCTCTTTCTCACCTGAATAAATTAGATCTTTGTGACTTCCTTGCCTCTTTCAATTGCACTCTGCTTGGCATCCTCCAGGATCCCTGCTGTGGTCCTGGCCTTGCAGACCTTTGGCTGTTCCACTCTGTTACTCTGTGTCACTCTCTTGGTAAACTTTCGCTCCTTCTCTTGTAGAGACATCTGCCCTGTTCACTGCTTCTTCTCTGTCTTTACGCCCCAGCACTGGGCCTCTCTCAGTGTGTGCTTTCCCAAACTTCACCCCAAATTCCAGCTCTATATCTGCCGCCAGCTGCTCAGGTAACAGCACCTTTCCCTCTGCTCCCTGCACTGTGTGAGGGGGGTAGGGAGGTGCTATAGTGGTATTGAATCCTGGGAGCATGACAGTGTGCTGTTGGGGGGGCTAGTGAAGGCAGAGCATGCGGATGTTGTGTCTCCTACCTCCTCCTTCCTCTGCTTGCTCTTCCCTCATCCCTCCCTATCCTGGGTGAGTTGTGCCTTCTAGAGTGTCCATGGTTCTAACCGCAGAATCCTTCCTCAGATTCTTGACAAAGCGGGAACAGCAGCTGGTGCAGAGGAGGTTACATGCACAGGAGCTTCTGGAGTGGAAAAGGAGGCTGGATGCTGAAGAGCTGGAAATTAGGCGCATTGAGAAGCAGGCACTGGCTGCTTGGGAGAAACCAAGAGTTAAAACCAAAAGTCAGAGCACTGAGGGAGAAGAGACTGTGCAAGAAGGTAAGACATGCATGTACTGATGGCGTTGGTTGATTAAAATATCTGATTTTCTTTTGAGAGTACTGTATATGTCATCCATGCTTTTTAAAGGAAACCTGTCAGAGGTATATGGGGGCTGCTGTTACTGTACTTTAAACATTAACTTTTGAGAATGCTAGTCCCCTGGCTGTCATGCTGATGCGTTAGCTACAGTGACGACTGAGTTGCAGCCCTGCAACAGCTATAGAGATAAGGAATTCTCACTCTTTTCTGCCACTCATTTACAGCAGTAATTTTCCCGGCCTATAACTCTCAGTAGTATTTGTCCAGGAAAGCTATTTTTTTTTCTCAAATGTAGGTCAGCATTCGAACACTCTATGCTTTTTGTCTTATGATGGAGTCATGTAAGGCAAAAGGTCAGCATGGTGGCTGGACAATTAGAATTTTCAGAAGGGGGTGTCCACAGTATTTGCCTCCATGTTTCTCTCATGACAGGTTTCCTTTAACTTTGGTTGGTAATATTCAGGACTTGAATAATTTTAGGGTGCCTCACCAGTCAGTCACACATTTCACTAGTCAGCATGTAATATACATCACTTCCTGCACATTCGGGGACCGGAGAGGAGATCAGAGGGAGATCGTGTCCCGATGTCCTGTCACTGAGCAGCCGTGGCACAACAGTGACGGCTGCGGGGAGGGTGGGGGGGCAGTAAACCCGCAGCTAATACAAGCTATTGGGCGTCACTAGACGCCCGATCGCTTGAATGTAAAGTTGCCGGACGTTTAATTACAACGGCCAGCCGGGAAGCTAGTCGTCCAGCTTCAGCGTCCTCTCGTCGCAGACGAGAGGATGAGCCGATTTTTCAAGCCCTGGTAATATTAGTATTCAGCTTTTTAATTATTTATTCACACTTGTGTGCTTTGCTGCAATTTATTTTTTTTAATAACCTCTTCCACTCTGTAATCCTAAATACATTATATGTATGTTTGTGCATACCTTTTTATGTTAAGATAATCATTATAGGACCTGCTGGACTCAAAATCCAGACAACAATAGGTCTGAGGGCTTGTTTACACTATCTCCAGACCAGATCTGGATGCTTTTCTCCAAACGTGTCATGCGTATTTTTGATGTGTTCTGGTGTGTTTTTTTTGGTGCAGATAAAAAAACATTCTGATCTGGAGATGGTGTTAACAGGCCCTGAAACTTCACATTTATTAAGTCCACTATTACTGAGATGGAATTTGAACTCTTACCTGTGCAAATACAATATTACAAGTCTGTTTCAAGCTGTTTTCTTTCTGTAACATGTAGAGAAGAGGAGCAGGGAGGCCTCCCCAACTCCAATGAGCCCTGCAATACACACTAGAACCTCTCTAAGTCCCCCACCAGAATATTTATCCTCAGAGAGCATTGAACCATCACCCATTGCTGAACAGATCCACGAGCAGAGTGGGGAACACAGCAGCATCTCTGAAGATCTGGTCTTATCTGCTCTCAGCAAGAAGGTAAATATGTACAACAAAACTTAAAGTACTTATTATTCAGATAAAAATAGATTGTAGAAGTGTTAACGTAATATAGTGAGGGCAGGTTATATAGTGAGGACACAGCAGAGGTCACTGTAAGAGTGATTCCAAAAAGATGAAGTGAGCAGTAGCAGAATAAGACTATAAAGCACACTGGCCCTGAATAAAATGATTTAAACTAAAATGGTAACATGTAGGAAGCCTTGTTCACAGTGTTGGCCACACAGTCCTGAATTAGGCTTTATTCTGCTACTACAAGCTGTGATAATAGGGGACTGGTGAGTCCCCAAAATGCGCTGGACACTTCTGTGATTTTCTTTGGCAAATAATAATTAATAGGTAACTAAATATGAAACTGAATTGGCTTTTTCTAACTTTGCTATTTTGTTTCTGTGACACTGGCATAAGAAAACTACCTGAAATGGAATTGGAAAGTATTGTTTCATATATTGCCATTTCAAAAAATAGCCCTCATTCACTCTGAGCTTAGTGAGGCCATACAAAGCCCGATCTTCAAGAACACCTTATACAAACACCCCTTGGTGTTAAAGAATCAGTCCATGCCTGGCTTCCAGGGAAAAAAAGTTAAAGTAGTCTCCATTTCATTAGACATTGGGTATACCACATATATTACAGAGGTTTACAAATAATTTTATGTATAATAAGAAGGTGGTGAGGTTATGTGGTAGAGTTCACTTATTTACAGTTTTGAATTTATGCTTATAAGAGACATGTTCATTTTATTGATGGATGTAAAAAACTATGAAGATGCGGGTTAGCGCACCGAGTGAGCTTTAAAATGGAAGGCAACCCAAGGCAGTGAAAGGTTGTTTTTTTTTGCTTTCTTGTATAGGTGGAAATGTGAAAGTATGAAATATGATGGGTTATTCTGAACGGCACATCCACCTTTTAAATGCTGTCTAGTGTTTGCATTATGCTACGATAAATAAGACTCTTTGTTGATCATCGTTTAGATCTTGGTAACGGTCGCTGGGTAGAATGACATGAACTTATAGTAAAAGCCAGCTGTATGCCGAGACCCAAATGTTTACTTTGAAGAGTAACGTATGCATTTCAGTCGCCTGAAGCAGACTGGGGCAATTCCAGCTGTCGTGGTATTCCTAAATCCAGTGCGGTTCACATTTTAGTACAGACGCATAAGTTTTACAAGATTAGTCAGCATTGAAAGCATTGTATTACATCACCATATTAATGGTTTCCTGGCAAATGTACGTTTAATATCCACACATTGACTTTATGTTACACATGTGAACATCCTCCTTTTGACCAAGTAGATCTGTTGTAGAACTTTTTAAATTTGAACCAATGGGACCTTTACCTTCATTTGGACTGATGTTCATTACACTGCTGATTTATATTATCCACAACCTCTACAACACTTCAATTGTGAACACAGAATTCATTGTCATGCTGTTAATGTGAACACAGAATTAATTTGCATGTTGATAATATTAATGTGTATGATTGAACAGTCTCCCCCTAGGAGCAACAAGTCCCAAACGGAATTAGAATCCAGCAAGGAGAGTACAAAATCTGGGAGACAAAATGTGCACATTACATTGAGGCCTCACCAGCTTTCTCACACTTGGTCTGAGGAATCCTTGTCTATGACATATTCAGGTAATAGGTTTTTCGGGTTCTTTTTTTTTTTTTTCTTTCCATTCTCATTATGCTCTTTGTTATATACCGGTGACCAATAGTCCGCATTATAAGTACCTTAATAGTTCAAGTGCATTTCAAGTTATACAAAAAATGTCTCTATTGTCCTTTGAGGGACACGGCTCTGAAAAATTCGGATACGTACCGTATTTTTCGCTCCATAAGACGCACTTTTTTCCCCCAAAAGGAGGGGAAAATGTGCCTGCGTCTTATGGAGCGAATACCTATCACCCGACACCCGGGACATGCAGTTTCGGGCGCTGGGTGAGTAGTTTCTTTTTGTACATTCAGCCCTGCTCCTGACAAGCAGAGCTGAATGTACAGTGGGAGCCGCTGTTAGTTTAATACAAGCGATCTAAGTAGATCCCTTGTATTAAATCGAGCGGCATCGGCGATAGTGTCCGCCCCCCCCCGCCGAGGTTTTCTGGGTCCCCCGTTCCTCTGCGGGACTGTGACCCGTCACGATCCCCCATAGGAGCTCACCATAGAGCCCATTGAGCAGACGAAGAACGACGTTCTTCGTCTGCTCTGTGTGATTACTGAGACAGCGCCACCTGTCTCAGCAGTCACTAACTGCAGCTTCTGTGACAGAATTTCTGTCATAGAATTTCTGTCACAGAAGCCATGCGTCCTATCGCCCGGAGCGTCTTATAGACCGCAAAATACGGTAGTTATATTGCTGCTTCTAGGAGAAATGGACACTAGGCAAGCAAATATTAAGGACATAACCCCTCCCACCTTACACCTGCCAGTTTTGCTTGGTGTCCTCAGGAGAATGGATGTAGCCATATCTTCTGCTTTATTATTTTAGGTTTTTTTTTCTTCAAACAGAACAAGGGCTTCTAGTTGATTCATACCGGAGGTTAAATCCTGGGAGTTTTGCTAGCTAGCCAACTAGCTAGCTAGTCATGGATAATAGGACTGCAACTAATGAATATTATCATAATCAATTAGTTGGCCAATTATTTTTTGGATCGGATAAAAAAATTAAATACCATCCTTAATTTAAAATGGAATACACAAATGCAGTGTTACAAACATAAAGTTTACTTCAGAATAAAACTGCATGCACAATTTTGCGGTACCATGCGATCCAGTGCAAGCAATCACACTGTGGGTGGGTGGCGTGTTTGGGGTGCCATTCAAATGAATGGCACTGCAAAGCACCTCCCACAGCAGAATTTGTCCGGCCAAAACCAAAAATCCACTTTTTTGCAATCTTCTATAAAAAAAAAAAAAAAAAAAAATTTTGTTTAATAATTGTGTTGTAAGCACATACATGGTGCTTGAATAGCTTCAGCCAGCAAATGTCAGCTGCCAGTGACAACATGCCACAGACGGCAGCTGAATCTAAATACAGCAGGTAGTGGGCTAGTGCAATAACCGGCCTGCTATTGGCTATTTCAATTTGCAATAGCCAAAAACAGGCTGGCTTTTGCACCCGTCCACTGCTTGCTGTGCCCTCCTCCCAGCATGGAGGAGAGAACTAGGGGATCCAACCAACGAATCTATAATGAGAATAGTTGACAACTATTCTCATAATTGATTATTATTGAATAATCGATTAGGAGGTTGCAGCCATAATGGATGAGTTCAATCCTGAAAGTTTCTCTAATCCTCGGGAAACAGGATGTTTCTGGTCTCAATACTTATAGTTTGCCCTGTGGTGGTCATGAAGCAGGTTGTTTCTGGTTTCAGTACTGTAAGCTTCATCCTGATCCTTATTTTTCCCGCATCTAAGGTAAGTGTTCACTTTTACCTCCCATTCCTATAAACACTGTTTGGCCTCATTCACACACGAATCGGCCGGCACGTACAGCTCCGTGCTGCGTGCGGGGCCGTACCAAGTAGCTGCCGGGAAGGACAGGTGCTGCGTGTGATTTAGAACGCAGCCCCCATCCTTCTCTATGGGGCTACGCGGCCGTACGCCCCCCTACATTCGCCTCATTTGCAGGTCCGTAGGGGTGCGGGTGATCGTATTCATACGCCGCCGGAATGGAACATGTATGCATCCCGGCCAGAAAACCTTTACCCCTACTGACCTGCAAATGAGGTGAGCGTAGGGGGGCGTACGGCCGCGTAGCCCCATAGAGAAGGATGGGGGCTGCGTTCTAATCACACGCAGCACCTGTCCATCCCGGCAGCTACTTGGTACGGCCCCGCACGCAGCACGGAGCTGTACGTGCAGGCCGATTCGTGTGTGAATGGGGCCTTTACTTTCCCAACCTCCTGTTGAACCTTTTTTTTTTTTTTTTTTTTTGAAAGGGGGGGGAAGGGGGGCATTTTGTCTTGGAAAGAGAGGGAAAGGTTAGAACCCGTCAGTTTTTTTTCTTATTGTTTGTTCCATTGGAGAGATTTCCTTTCACGTCATGTCCTCAAGATAAAAATAAGTTAAAGTGGAACATTAGTTAATAAAAAGAAAATTTGCTAGCAGGAAGGCTTTTATTGCAGAAGAGACTCTGTACGTCTCTTCTGCAATAATTCTGCCTTACCTGCAAGTTTCTTTAGATTTTATACTGAACTGCACATGAGCAGCTCAGTGTACACTTTCTGCACACTGAGACATTTTGGCATGCACGCATATGTCAATTCATCTCAAAGACATCAGAACCCGAAGTAAAGATGTTAGTGGTGCAGAGGGAGCTTGTGGACATTGCTGCACTGGAGGTAAGGCAGGTGCATTTAGTTCTGCTTTTAAGGAAATCTCTCTACTGAGGGGAGAAACTTAACCAATGGGGACCTGTTCCCTCACTCCCTGTTTGGTAATGACAAAAATTAGTTTGTTCTTTTTTCAGAAGCCACATCTGACCAAAGTGACATCGAGGGCCGTATCCGAGCGCTAAAGGAAGAGCTAAGGAAACGCAAATCAGTTGTGGAAAACCTGAAGAGAGAACAGAAAAGAAGACAGAAAGAAAGACTGAGAGCTCAGGAAGCCATCTTACTTCAGCAGCTTCAGGCAAGTTTAAAAAAAAAATATCTGTAATATCAGTCTTGCCATGTGTGCTGTAGTATCAATTGGAATTTCCTATTTAATAATGTCCCATGTTTGTCCTTTTGTGAAGTATTGTAGTAATCTCTAAGGTTGCCAAAATCTTTTTCATGATGGGAAATATAGAAATGATCACCATGTACAATCTATTTGATATTTGCTGCCATAGTTGTGTACAGTTCAAATGGAAAAACAGGCTAAAAATGAAACTTTTTTGTTTACAATCCATCGTTGTATATTTGATTTTTGAGCAGCGGTGCAGAGGTTTGACATGTGTCTTTATTTCTTGCAGTCATATGATGAGTACATTCAGAAGACGCAAGATGAACTGAGCAGGGAACAAGCTACAACACCACCCAGTGTTAAGAGTGTGACTAAAGCTGACCAGGATTTATTTTCTGTGAGACCTGATTACCTACAAAGGTATTTTTTGATGCAGCTGTCCTTTATTACATACTAATACATTGACTAACCTGTGCTCCATCTTGGAAGTAATTGATCATTTATTTTTTATTCCTTAGAGCTGACATCACTCCTTCCTTTAAAGCTGAGAGCGAGCACATAACAGACATCAGTACCAGGTCTGAAGGTAAGTAGTAATGTAGGGGCTATTGTTGCTGCAATATCCAGCCACATTTATACTGGGTATGAGGAAGGGGCACTTATTTTATGTTACTTCAAGCACTTCATTTATCTTCCAGCAGAGAGCAGCAAACAAGAGAAATCTTTGGACAGCAGGAATGAAGTTGTAACGGAGAGTATCCCTGATGAACCTGTACTTGTACCGCAGCATTTCACTGGCAAGGAAGATGTATCTGTTGCAAGTTCTCTGTTACTCCCAGCCAGGGAGGCTTTACCAAACTCGGCACATGACAGTCCTGTGTCCAGTATACATTCAGAGATTCCCGAGGATGTGCTCGACACACAAAGCCAAAGGTCCATCTCACCTTTGCCTACCTTGAACCTTAATTTAAGGAGCGAGACTCCAGAGGATGACATCTCCCCACAAAAAGACCACTCTTACTCTGAGGATTTTGAGTCATCTGTACCCTTAAAGCTGTCAGCCTCTGAAACTCCACGTGAGGAATTTGATGTCTCATTGACAACACCAGGAAGGGAGCTACATAGTGATAGCTTTTTTGAGAAAGAAGAGGATAACGTTGAGCTAAAATCGGCTAGTCCTCACATTCTAGACTTCAGCGAGGTCAAGCCTCCTTCACTAGAACACCTTCCCATTAGTAACATAACTGACCCACTTGCAATGTTACAGCTGGGAGACAGAGTTTTAGTTAGTGGCGTACAACCTGGTACACTACGTTTTAAAGGAGAAACCCTCTTTGCAGAAGGCATATGGGCTGGGGTGGAGCTTGACAAATCTGAAGGCAACAATGATGGCTCACTAGGAGGAAGTCGATATTTTGTATGCTCTCCTCTTCATGGAATCTTTGCTCCACCATACAAAATCAGTCAGTTAGTAGAAGAAGAATTTGTGTCCCCATCAGCAGGAAAATACATCTTATCAGAAGATACAGCATTTGTAAATAGGGATTATCTAGATGGCCACCTTCCTTTAATCGAGGACTTTGAACAAAAAACCCCAGAGAAGACCCCTTCGCAAAGTGCAGAATCTAGTGTTTTTGAATTACACACCACATCCATACAAGAGGAGCTGCAAGTGGACATCATCACTGATACTGCACTTCTGGATAAGGAGCCACAGGACTTTCTTTTAGAGCCCACTGAGAAACTTCATGAGGATAACTCCTACAAAAGAGCCCCAGAAGTGGGCACGATTTCAGATAGCCTTTTGCAAGCATGCCTGAAGGACACCGTTGCCTACCTCCAAAATATTCGCAATCAGCGGGCACAGAAAATTCAGCAGAGCAACCAGGAATTCCACACTGTTCGGGTTTCAGAAGAGATCCCAAAACAAGATCAGCACCAAAGACTGGTGAGTAAAATAAGGAATAATGTTAACAATGAATTTGTTTTGTCTTTTTAAAGCATTCTACACATTGTGGCATCCAAAGGGTTAAAACAAGTTTCTATTGCAACCACAAGCTTGTTATAAAATGAAACTGGGATACTCCTGTAGAAGCGGTTTAGCCAGCTATATCTACTCTATCAAAAACTCAACAAAAGGTTTTGGCTAGTGCTGAACTTTAATGTTTTGTGCCTTACTAAAAACGTAAGATGTCTCTATCAGATCTCTCTATCTCGTTTACCAGGGACCTTTCCATGATACTTTTACCGAACAGAAAGTCGAAGAGTTTGACCCAAGCCATAGCATACTGTCAGTGCTCAGAGAAGATGCAGACTGGTTTGAGGAGGATTTTGGACTGAGTAGTCATAAAAAACAACGCTTAGAACGTGCTCCTTCAGCCGGAACCGTGACAGAGCCAAGTATGTTAGTACCTCGATCTGAAGCACCTCTGAAGCCTACTCTGCCCATCTCCCCACCAGAGCTCACCATGGCTGTTCCTCACTCTGCGTTGGAGGCGGAGCAGCTGGTTCAATCAGCAGTGGATGAATTGTGGGGATGGAAACGGCTAAGCCTGGACATTGCAGAGATCCGAAACAATTTCACACGGTGTGAGAATGAAGAGCAGAGTCCAGCCCACCGTGCCTATAAAGAAGTAGGTCACCGTTGTAACTGACCCATTAACTCAAAAAATAAGCAGAACAAGTTTGTTTGAACCCAATGGGGGTAATAATAAAAATTGCCATAAAGCCCGCACCATTCTTAACTGAGAAAACGGAGCAGATCCAGACATAACAAAGAGCAGGAGAGCTAGAGCTGCTTGCTCCACCTTCCTGCCTATATTCAGCTTTCCCTGCCTATATAGAGTGAAGCGGGAAGAGAGACATGAGAGTTATCTGCTAGGTTAGTAGCAGACAGTGAACATCCTGTACACCAGGTCTGATCTGGCCGGGAAGGCGTGGAACCCTGTGCTTGTTTTTATTTCACTATGAAATAAAACTGACATGGGTGGCACAGATAGACCTGAAACGGGTCTATCTTCTTTGTTAATGTGGCGCTTGCCACTTACACCAGCTTTAAATACCCTATGTGATCCTTTGCAGATGTTGTTCGACCTAACATTGGACATATTTGAAGAAATCTGCTCTCCCGACCCCAGAGGATCTCAACCGCCATGGAAAAAACCTGTACGGGTGACCCCGTCATACTCCCGACGGGTGAGGGATCCCAATAACATCCAGGAAGTGAAGGTACTGCATCGTTTATATAACTGGTTCACTTGCAGCACTGTGGCACCCTGGTTCAAATCTCGGCCAGGTCACGATCTGCAAGGAGTTTGCATGTTCTCCCTGTGCTTGGATGGGTTTCTTCCAGGTACTCCGGTTTCCTCCCACACTGCAAAAGACATGCTGCTAGGTTAATTGGCTCCTGACTAAACTGGCCCTTGTATGTATGCATGTGAGATAGGGACTTTAGACTGTGAGTACCTTGAGGGCAGGGACTGATGTGAATGTGCACTATGTAAAGTGCTGCGAAAATTGTCGGCGCTATATAAATACCTGGAAAAAAAGGTCTTGCATGCATTTGCATTGTTGGTGAGATTTTTCTTTTCTTTTGTAGTCTTTCCTGACAAGCGAAGTTCTTAATCTCTTAAGTTTAAAGAAGGAACAAAATCATAAAATGGACTGGCAGAGGATGATGAAGTTTGGAAGGAAGAAGAGAGACAGAGTGGATCATATTCTGGTGAGGAACATTTTTTTTTAATGTGTCAAGGCCCATTTACTCTTTGTGCTGCATTAATACATGTTGCAGCACACGTTAACATGTATTGCATTGCGGCAGCCCATTCATAATGAATGTTCTGGTAACAGTTGAGAAAATGCATATGACCCTTTTTGTTTTAACAATTCTGCGCACCACAAGACTTGGTATATGAATTGTGGTGCACTGCCGTCCGAAAGGCTGTACTGTACAATACGTTAGGGTGCCATTCTCAATGAATAGCATGGCAATGCATCGCAAATAGAGCAGGTGTGTTGCCACAACACACAAGTGTAAATGGGTCCTCCAGTAATTTGTATGAACTGAAGCTGAACTCCAGGCAAAAGACTGAGAAAAAGATTTCCACTGAGAAATGTGTGCTGGATAAGTAAGATTGAAGAAAATAGGTCACCAGCACTCCATAAGTTAAAATGAATGAGTCCTTTTAATGGACAATGATGTCACAGAAATCCAACATGAGCCGACGTTTCGGGGCCACACAGGGTCACATCTCTTGCCTTGAAGAAGGGACCCTGTGTGGCCCCGAAACGTCGGCTCATGTTGGATTTCTGTGACATCATTGTCCATTAAAAGGACTCATTCATTTTAACTTATGGAGTGCTGGTGACCTATTTTCTTCAATCTTGTGTTTTGCACGGTGCCATCCGTGAAGTTACTTCGAGCACCATTTATTTGATTGTTGGCCGGGACTGCTGAAAGGTGTGCGGAGGGCACCTCCATCAATTGCTGGATAAGTAAAACACAATAGCTTGGCTATAGGGCTCCGTTGTTCCAATCTGTATTGATTGATCGCACCCATTGTTTTCATGCAAACAAAAGGCACCTATGTAATTCGGGCCTAAGAGCATGGTTTGGCTTACCTCCAGGTTTTTAATTACATTTACAATTGTTTCACCTTTGATTCTGTCAAGAATGACGGAGCTTTACAGCTATATGTCTAATCATTCATCAATCAATCATCAAACCTATCACATGGGGGGGATGCACACTGGGGCAGATGAATAAAAATGTCACTTCTTGCTTGCCAGCATTTTAATTTCACTGGATTTTTCTGCAATGCATTTCTATATCAACCCTTTCGTGACCAGATGTTCTTTATGCTAAATTTAGCAGTATTATACATCGGGTAATAAAACCTTGCTGTGATTTTTATTACAGGCTGACATTTGCACAAAAGTAGAAAAGGAACAAAAAAATATTTTTAATTATTTGCCTATTGCCGCATTGGGGCTTTTGCACACAGCCGCCAGTGGCTGTACAACATAAATTCTGGAATATTTCCTCTGCCATGGAGCCACAGGTGCTGTGTACAGCCTCCCACAGAAGTCAATATATATGCTCAGCTATACGCCGTAAATGCATGCGGACTCCCTTCCCCGAATGCAGGCTGTCAGTCAGCTTTGACTTCTATGGGCTGCTGTATGCAGCACCTGTTGGGATTCTTGGTGGTGAGAAGATGCCACACACAGCAGTGCGTATGAGCTTTGTTTCTTAAGATTCAATATGTCCCATCGCACTCCTGACCGGAAAATCCCAATTAAACGGGGTGGGTGCAGCAGTGACTGCAGATGCCTCCACAAATCTCATGAAACCAGTAAAAAGTAACTCGCACTCCAAAGCCATGCCAAGTCAATCTCTTTATTGACTAGCCTAGTGTAATGCTCTGAGATGTTACACTACCATAGTCAATAAAGAGATTGATTTGGCATCGCTTTGGAGTGTGAGTGACTTTTTCATTAACTTTGTTTCTTTCTCCTGTTAATGGGGACTGCAGTTTCATACATTTGTCTTTATAGTTTTCTTGTTTGCTGTATCACAAAGTAGAATTGTGTGTCTGTTGTCCTTTTGCACATTTTCATTCGATTGGCTGGTTTTCAATGAACATCATGGGTTTCTCACATGGCTGCTAAAGTGTTATCAGGTCAAGGATTATTGTACTTGTTAGAACATGTATGCAAAGCATTATTAACTATATTTTGATCCAGGGTAGGGAGTAGCCACTCCTTTCACATAATCAGTACCTCCCTAATTTCCTCCTCTGTAATACACTTTCATATAATTCAGAATCCTCTGGAACCTTATTTTTTTAAATCCGTCCACGGGCATTCTTGCTTTTTGATTGGATTATCTCATTTTATTTTTCTTTTACAACACATTTTAGTGGATAAGGTGAACTTTACTGTCAGCCATCATAAAATTTAGGAAAAAGGTAGGGCAGGTAATTATTTATTTTATTAGTTAGTGAGCACATTAGTCACACGAGTCTGTAGTTATTTGGAAATATGTGAGGCACTATAAAAGTAATGCATTAGTGAAGATTTAACTTGTTTTGCTAGGGCAGGTCGGTGAATCACATTAAGTTATTCTATATCCTCTGTAACCTTGCACATTGGCAATACGGTCAATATGTTGCACATAAGTAACAATTGGTTTAATGCTCGAAAATACAGAAACCAACGGCATATCCCTAATGCATGCAGTGCACATAGGCTTCAAGGGGAAGGGGGCCCAATGTGCATTCACTACACACATTGTGAATTTGAATTAGGAATCCATAAGCCGTGCAGCCGTGTCAGTAGAAGCTCCCAACATACAACATCCAGCCACTTCATGATGGGTCAGCAAAGGGCACTGCTCAGCTACCCTTGTTGTCCTGATGGAGTCTCCCAGTTTGATAGTAACACTGAGAATTGTGCACAGGTGCAACCTCTGCCACCCCTTCTCTCTAACTACACTCCTGGGAGTCTTGGGTGAGTGCTTCAAAGTAACCTGCCCACCAGCTTCCTGTAGAGATAGTCTTCTCCATCTGTCTACCCATTCAGCATCCCTCTGATCCTTGGACCTGCTCCTTCTGGCACAAGTGAGGGACCGAAATGGCTGCCTAGTTACCAGCCTGTGATGTTTCTAGGATGAGGTTGGCAAAGCCCTGGGCTCCTTCATCCTAGCAGTGCCTATGGCTGATGGTGGGGAGGCTGGCAGTGGCCATGGGTGACAGGTTGCACACTGGAGGCTCTGACAGGAACATTTAGTGGAAGGAACAGCCTTGCAAGAGTGCCACTGCCTCTGAGTCAGTGAAAGGGCTACGGCTGGCACTGCTATAGGAGCAGTATGGGGAGACTGGCACAGCTTCAGACTAGGAAGGATGTTGAGGCTGGCACTGGTTTAGGCTACAGGAACAGGATGGTGAGATTGTTAGTGCTGCAGGGTTGTAAGGCTGGCAATGCTTCAGGAAGGAAGAGGGGTCCATGAGTCTCTGCAGAGCCAGAACTTTGCATAATACAAGTCCAGCATACTATGTCCTGTTTTAGGCTTCACAAGGAGATTTGAGATTATCCACCAAAGAGGTGGATAATCTCTCTGCTTTATAGCTGATAAAGGCCCTAAGGAAGGTCAAAATCAGTCCATTCATCACACACAATGATTGAAATCTTGGGTATCACTTGGTTTTCACTAGCCACTGCATACATAGTGAGCAGCTACTTGGATAGTTCCAGTATTTTGTAAATGTATGTATAAGCAAAATGTTCTGGATAGAGTATAGAAGGTTTAGGGGCAGAAGTTTACTTATGGTTTCTGTGTCTCTATTATGATTAGAAATCATAGTGTTTTCAAGAGAACAGGAGATAAAGAAAAAAGAATTTCTAATGGGGTGTACAGATGACAACTTCCTCCTGTATTTCTTGGACAGGAAGTGAAGGTGAATTTCTCTGATGGGACACAGACCACAAAAAAAATCAACAACAAAAAAATCTCTATATAAAAATAGATACTCCCTCACCCCAGTCTTTTGTACATGCTGGGGTGAGGGAGTGAGTATCTGATCTCAATCCGCCATTTATCAAACCATCTCAAGAAATTGTATGCTTTGCTAGGTAGATGGAAAAAAATTGGTTTGATGCTTTCAGTAACACCGTTCTTACTTTCAGACCTGGAATACGTAAACCTACATATCTTACTAGCTTCTATATCTTGGGCCAAGTATGAGGATCAGGCATTTGACTTTACTGGTAATTTGCCGGCCTCATGCTCGTTCCTGGTTAGTGACTCTTATTAGTGAAGCCAGAGACAGCCAGGCAGCTAGCATTCTTAAAGGGAGGTCATAACTGGCAGCCTATGCATTATTCATGTTACAGATTTCCTTTATTATTGAACTTGACTTGCTTAGGATGTCTGGTACCTGCAATTCTGTGTGTAAATTTACACGAACTATTATATTTTTAACTTCTCTCATTTCTACCAAAAGGTGCAGGAATTGCACGAGGAGGAGGCGCAATGGGTGAACTACGACGAGGATGAACTCTTTGTAAAGATGCAGCTGGCTGACGGAATATTTGAAGCCTTAATACGTGACACTATACAAGTCCTGCAGCGCATCCAGAGCAAGAAGAACCACTCGCCCACAGTGTGATTTGTACATGTCATGTCTTGCTACTCACAAAATTACTGATGAAAGAGCTCTCCATGCATGGGTAGGAGACACGGGACTGTGCTGTTCCTGCTACAAGGATGAGCCAGACCCTCTGAGGACAGTGTTCTCTGATTAGAGAATGATGTTATAAGGAGTAATACTGATTCTCCTCTTTAAACTTTGAATTTTAGACTTTTCCTTCATTTCGATGCAAGGAAACACGATTTACTAGTAGCCTGGACTTGTTTTTAAATTATTTTATAAATCCTCTATTATCCAAAATAGAAGGGATGCTCCCCAGTCTCTTGCAATGCCACTTTACACGGTTGAGAGGCCAGGTACAGTGCAGGTAGATAGTGCGAGCATCTGTTTTGAAGGTTGAGCAGCAGCTCTGGTGTTGAAGGTACCCATTCCTGCTGATTCATGTGTGATCCTGATAACCAGTAAAGCTTGAGTGTTTGCGAGGCATGGGTGTGTACAGCTGCCTCATCAAGTGTCCTTAACTTCTTGCAATACTTGAAATGCTGGGTGTACAGTGGCGTTTTATGGGCAATCAGCAGTCTCTCGCTTTAAAGGTTTGGCATGAGAACTTGAGATTTTGTTTTTTTAACTGTATATACCTTAAATTATCATTAGAAGGGCGTGTTCACAAATGATCACATTGGAAAATTGCTTTAGTATTAATTATGCACATTCATTACAGCAGACAAAGCCCGGTTTCTTTCTGTGCTGTCAATTTACATTATACATAGCAGAGATTCTCTACATGAGGCGTCTACTCGCTGCGTTCAAGTGTGTATCACATTTAGCGCTTAACACCGTTCTGCAAATACGGTATAGTGCATTTCAAGCAGAGGATTCAGGTCTTCAGACCCAGCTATTCACAGGCTTTGTCCAGCTGCCTTTATGCTGTCACTGTGTTTAAACCAAACTACCTGGTGAAGCTTTTCTGGCCTTATTTCAGCAAATGCTGCTGTGAGTGTTTTTTTTCCTGAACGGACCAGCAGATGGCACAGCGGCCACACAAAGCAAAATCACTCTGATCTGACGAGCTGCTGCTAGTGGCCTCCTGGAGGACATTTCATAAAATATTGGACTCTAGCAATGTCATTCAGGTCAGGGGAAGTACTCCACAGGGGACACCAAGTGAGTCATCAGTTGTGCTGCATGAAATGCGCTGGAGAACAGCCATGGAACTTGGCTAACTTGTTTGACAGTATTATGTCCTCTCTCGTAAAGGAAAAACAACTGAAAAACCTAAAGGTATAATTGACTAAAATGATTACACTAACTTTCTAATGCAATTTGTAGCATGTTAAATGTTCCAGTAGCCAACTCTTATGTGCATCCTTCATCTGTACACAATGGACACAGGCATTCATTAATCTCAACCCATATTTATTGTGTCTCTTTACCAGAACCTAGGAATATCAGTGTAGCAGGCTGTGACTTGAACCATCCTGATCTTGCTAGTTCCCATGAAATGTATTGTCTGCAGTCTTTGAAATGAGTCCAGTCCTCACAACTGCATCTGCTATGCTTCGGAGACATTCATTTTCAGTTAAAGGGACAGTCAGCTTCAATTATAAGTTACTCAAAGGTAAACCTTTGGCCATTTTTAAATATTCAAAACTAAATGTCCTACCTAGGAGCAAGTACCACAAGATGGCTGTTGTTGCCATTGTTGGGCAGAAAAGCCAGTGGCCCTCTCTGATTTAGTTCCACTTTGTTACTGGAGGCATAACTTCACTGACATATGGATTAAGCCTCACCCAACTGTCTTCTATGTGTCCAGTAAAAGTGTGATAGTACCCTTTAAGGGGCCCTTCACACCTTTAGGGTGCGTTACCGCACACATGTTAACATATGCTGCATTAAGGCAGCCCTTTTATTTTAAATGGGCTACCAATGCACCCCCAGCACACCAAAACCTGGACCTAACTAATGAACGCATACTGTGATACCATATGTGCATTACCGAAACACAGAGATGAGAAGCTAGCCAAAGGGCTTTCTCTCTGGACAGGGGAATTGCAGTTGTTGGGGCCTACCCTGAAGTTGGAGATTTCAGGACCCAGAACAATTCAGAGAGGGGCACAGGAGAGGCTTTTCTGACTATAAAGGGAATAGCAGGAATTTGCTTTTAGACTGGACTTTAAAAAGTTAAAATGACTGACAAGTTTTCTAAACTCGGGCGCTAGATCTCAAAAATGCATTCAAGTACCTTAACTATTAACAAAAATGTATCTTATTTGTGTATGACTCAGCTGTAGATCCTCAAATCATCTCTGAATTGGTGCCGACACTGTCCTTCCTTCTGGAGGGGGGCTACATTTGTCCCCCATGGTCCTTGTGTGTGTTGTAAAGTAGCCATCATTCCAAGCTCCCTCCTGTGATGGACTACAATCTCAATACTAATTAGTAAACTAAACGCGAGATTGTAGTCCATCACAGCAGGGAGCTTGGAGTGGTGGCTACCATGGGGGACCAAAGTAGCCACCCTCCAGAAGGAAGGACAGTGTCAGCACCAATTCATAGATGATTTGAGGATTTACAGCGGTTACACAAATAAGATACATTTTTCTTAATAGTTAAGGTACTTGAAGGCATTTTTTAAATGTTACTCCTGCATTTAGTGTCACTTTAATTAGTAGAATTTTTTTTAACCTATGTATAAATATGTTAAGTTACATGATTACAAATATTACTGAATGTGATATTTGGCATTGTATTTATACTACCTTATAATCTGCAGCTTATTAACGGATAACATCCATAGTGAGCTAAACATTGGGGATATTGATGAAGCAGTAAATTAGACATTCACTGCAGGTGACTCTTCCAGGTACCTGTTTGAATTGACAGTGATTCATCACCAATGAATGTTTGCCATATTCACTGCTTCAATGAGTGTCCCAGTGTGTCCTTCAAAGGATTTCCTGGACAGCATTTGACCTGTGTAGGAGATAATGAGCAGATTTAATAAATTACTCTTTTATATAAACCAATTTGCGTGACACTTTAAAGTGGACCTTCCTATTACATCAGCCTCCCCCCTTCCCATTAAATTGGCCAAAAAAAGAGGGGAAAACAGTTAGAAAATATCATTAGCTTACCTACCCGCTTCCAGTTGTGGTGCCTTGGTGATGGTGAAACCAAATCTTGCAGGAAGATGCTCCTGCACTGTGCTAGAGCATCTTCTTGTGAATTTAGGATACTGCGCGTTTCTAGGATGTCACTGGAAGGATCATGATTTCACACTCTGCTGTGCAGTAAATGCAGGGATTTAATATGGGGGTGGGCCCTGATGTATTAAGCGTATGTTGCATTGTAGTGTAAAATCTGCTTTAACCATGCTGTCAATATAAGATGTTATTTATCAAATCAAATCCGATTAGAGCAGTATTTGTTATCCATAGCAGCCAGTCACGTTCACCATTTCTTGTTCCCATGCCGCACTGAGAGAATGAAGGTCAAATTCTGACTATTGCTGATCGATCATCTTATCATTGGTGGGCTTTATGTGGACCTTCAAGTGACCTAGCGCTACAGATCTACAGGTCTTGACATGGGTGTTCATATATGCAGTGCTTGTAATACTTACCGTTGAACATCTACAGATTGGCTAAAGCCCAACCAAAGTATCCTTTGTAGCAGCGGAATGGTTAAGTACTTCCCTCAGCCTCCATTTCTTTCCCAACAGTGCGGTTTCCAGCTCAGGGGCCACTATCTGTCAACCCGCAATGCTGCATTGTAAATTCCCTCGCTTTGTATAGCCTTGTGAATAACCTGCAGGAAAATATGTACATTAAGTAAAGCTGTAAATAAATACTGATTTATACATGTCATGTTGGCTGTGTCTCTGGGTGGTGCTCAGCGTTGTGTCCTTTGGAAGTCATTGCTAATCATTCTGGATTTGTGTGTGTATGTCTTATAAAGGTATAATGTAATATATAAGCCATCTACACCCAGCTCACATTATATTGCAAGTACAAAGATTACGTTTTATAAATACAGTGATACAAAAGTATTATTGGCTGGTATAAAATGCTTTTGCTTAGATACCAACTAGGTGAGTGTGTGAAAACAAATACAGGCCCATTTACACCTATACATTGCGGTGCCATTCATTTTCAATGAACTAAGCCTGCCTTCGAATGCACAACAATGTGTGGCAACGCATTACCATATTACAAAAAAAAGTGCAGGTCTAGTTTTCAGTTCATTGTGGTTTGTTAGCAGCAATTTTAACAGGCTGCCGTAATACAATGCACACTAAAGCACATGACGCACCACAACAGACCGCCGATATATGAATTGGCCCTAACATCAACCTGTAGAGCAGTGTTCCCTTTGCCATCGCAGTCTGCTTATCCGCAATAGGTGTCGCTGCACTTCACTGGTCATATGGTTTTGGTTGTTTTTTTAATGAGAACATAGTCTCTGAAAAGGCTGTTTTACGTATAAATCCCCAACCTTGTTTGTGTACACTCAAGTGCTTCCACCAATTATAAAAGTTTTTATGGTGATTACACTGTAATATGTACTCCGTAGCACATACACCCAAACAGTGAACCGTGTGGCTGCAACTCTACATAAAATCATTCAGACGTGGTCTAGAGAGGTTATTTTGCTCCGCCAAATATTATGGGGGGAAATTGTACAATCTGATTGATTTGCCCCAGACGTGGTGGTTCCTGCATCTAAGAAACTGCTGTCTTCCTGGGATTTGAACACGGTGCCTAGCTTTTGCAAAGAGCAGGGCAAAAAATGCACCTTGTTAATATGACCGCTCAGAGGAATGGCTGAACTCTTAAACTGAATTTGTGGCCAGGCTATGAACATACAAATATATATATTTTTTTTTTTCTACCAAGCACGTAAATGGGCTTCAAATACTAGAGAAATTCATCCTCAAAGATCACAACATAGGTGTGGAAAATGCAACTCAACTCCCCATGCTGCCTCTGGCAGCACAGACTTGGCAGCTTGCCAGGCTTCTATTGTAAGTAAACTGGCTGCTGTAAGCTGTTCAGAAAAGGACTGCAATCAGACTTCAAGTGACACTAAACTCAGAAGTTGAATCTTAAAAATGCATTCAAGTACCTTAACTATTAACATAAATGTATCTTATTTGTGTATCACTCAGTTGGGACTGACACTGTCCTTCCTTCTGGAGGGTGGCTACTCTTGTTACCCATGGTCCCTGTGTGTGTTGTGAAGTAGTCACGGCTCCAAGCTCACTCCCGTGATGGACTATAATCTCAATACAAATTAGTAAACTAAAGTGAGACTGTAATCCATTACGGTATCGAGTTTTGAGCGGTGGCTACTTTACAACACACACAGGGACCGTGGGGAACAAAAGTAGCCACCTTCCGGAAGGAAGGACAGTGTGAGTATGCATTCAGAGATGATTTGAGGATCTACAGAGTGATATGCAAATAAAATAAAAAATTTTTAATGGTTAAGATACTTGGATGCATTTTCAAGATTTCACCCCTGAGTTTAGTGTCACTTTAAGAGTCTCTGTTATTATATTTCAGGATGAATTGCTTTGGCATGCCTCCAGCTACAGAGATCAGGGAGGACTTGACTAGAACTCATTTAATGCTTGTTAAGAATATGTAAATACTTTTACATAGCCTCATCATGGGTTCACTTTAAAGCCCAACCAGAAGCTCACATAACCACTCTTTACAACAGTGATGTGTAAAATATCACAGGACTGGAGCAATGAAATCTGAAAGAGCGTCTGGTCTGACGAATTGTATACCCCAGTGTTTGCCTCATCAGAGACAAAATGATCTTCAGCACTGTCACATGGACCTCTATAAACCAGTCCTGTGAGATATGTATGTATAGCGCTCCTAGTGAAAATTCACCAAACTAGTATGTAACGGATGAGTCTATGAACAGTTGCTTCAATCATTATTCATGTAAGTGTTTGTTTGCTTTGTGACAAATCCCTAGAAGTGGCGAATCCACCCTTAAGTGATGTGTAGTATGGCCCGGTGTAGTAAAACAAGCCCCTGCCTTCTTATATATTGGGTATTCCCACAATGAGATCTGCCTGCCACTCTCTGTTCCTGTGGGAGTTTTGGGTGTTCCCATCCACCTTGTGTGTTGTGTTATCTGTTGATAATACAATAATAGCTACAACAGATGTGCGGAAATCTTACCAAACATGTTATGAGAGATCTAAGAAAGTGTCATGTGGTTTAACTCCGAATCTACCAGAAACTAAACTTTTGGGTAGACTGATCCTTTAACCGCTTGACCAGGTGTTTGGACCCCCTTCCTGGCCAGGCCATTTTTCAGTGTTCAGCGCTGCAAATTGACATTTATTCCGTCATGCAACGCTGTACTGAAATGAATTTTATACCATTTTTGGGGGGCAGATGGTGGTGGTATTTATTCACCACTGGGGTTTTATTTTTTACTATATTCAGGAGAAATGACTGAATTTGAAAAAAAGTTGTTTTTTTTACATTATGTTATAAAACAACTAATATTACCCACTTTTTTGGTAAAATATAAAAGACGGCGTCACGTCGGGTAAATAGACACCAAACATGTCAAGCTTAAAAATTGCGCGCACTCGCGAAATCGCAAAAAAATAGCATACCCAAAATTGGCCATAGGCGACACTTTAAAAGCTTTTACCGCTCATCAGTTTAGTGTTATCAGTGATTGATGGCCCGAGAACTATTGCTCTCATTCCGACGTTCGCGGCGATATGTAACATGTGCGGCGTAATGGGCGCAATCGTCGTTTTCGCAGGTATGCGCACCTGATGCATGTTTACATGCGTGTATGTAGGGGTGGGGAATTTTGTTTTTTTAAATTCTTTTTTATGTGTAACTTTAAAAAAAATTGGGGGGAAACTTTTTAAATTTTTTTCCACATAGAAACCCCTCAATGTGATAGCAAAAGAGGTGACAGGTCCTCTTTATGGAGACAGGGGTCTCCAAGACCCCTAATGTCACCTGGGACCCCCCTGAAGAAGCTGATGAAGCAGAGATCTGCTTCATCAGCTTCTCTCCAGCCTCCGACA